>NW_025534049.1:202500-282500 GCF_020615455.1 Coregonus clupeaformis
GTCTTTCAGAACATCACAGTTCTGTAACTCAGCCAACTCAAACTGAATGAAGGCTGGGCTTCATCAATGTCGGCAACAAAGGGGTTCTGAAAAAGACGGATTTCTTTTGCATGAACATGTAGTTCACTGAATCGCACACCGAACTCCGCCTTCAGCATTTCCAGTGCTTCACGCACTTTTCAGCTGGGAACGGGACCGCTGGGTTCTCTGTCGACAGGTTTTGGGTAGCAGGAAGATGGACGAAGTTGCGCTTTTTCACTTGTTCCAAAAGCAGCTAATTTCACCTCAAATGCTTTTATGTGTGAATACATGTCGCAAATGAGTTTCCCCTCGCCTTGTAGCTGCCAAGTTAAGGCTGTTAAGTTTTTCTGTCACGTCTGTTAAAAATGCGAGGTGCCATTTCCATTCTGGGTCGATCAGCTCTGGGACCGTTTGTCTTTTAAATGAAGAAATGCGTTAATTTCGGGTAGCAGCTCGTAAAAACGCCTCAAAACTCTGCCCCGGCTCAGCCATCGGACCTCTGTGTAGTACAGCACATCTCCGTGCGTAGACTCCAGTTCAGACAGGAATTCTTGGAACTGCCTGTGTTTAAGTCCCTTTGCTCTGATGAAGTTTATGCACGACACCACAACCTTCATTACAGAATCCCACGTCAACACTTTGCAGCACAGTGCTTGCTGGTGAATTAGGCAGTGGACTCGTAGCGGGGCGGTGAGACCCCTTTTTTCCAACTCCCGGTTCATGCGTCCTATTAGACCGCGAAGTTTCGCCCCACCATGCTAGGAGCCCCGTCAGTCGTGATGCTAGCTAGCTTTGACCAGTCCAGGTCCAACTTCTCCATGGTTTGGCACACTGTCAAAAATATCCTCTCCGTTGTAGTCCCTTTGAGACTTTGGAGGGCTGCCAGCTCCTCGCATATCTCAAAGTTTGCGCTAACTCCACGAATAAAAATGAGCAGTTGCGCTTGTGTCTTGCACGTCCGTGCTCTCATCCAGTGCTAATGAAAAAAAGTCAAATTCTTTTGTCTTCTACTGCAGCTGGGCATATACATTACTCCCGATTTCTTCAACGCGTCTGGTGATTGTACTCGACGACAGACTTACGGCATTAAATGCATCTTTCTTCTCGGGACACACCTCCTCCGCGACAGCATCCATACATTTCTTAACAAACTCTCCGTCAGTGAAAGGCTTACCGCTGCTTGCTATCAGTTTAGCAACCCGAAAGCTGGCCCGAACGGATGCCTGGTTCAGCTGAGCTTGGCGTACAAATGTATTCTGCTGAGATAGTAGTCCACTTTTTAGCTTTGAGAGTTTGTCTGCTCGTATTTGGCCTTGCAAGCTATCGTTGTCTTTGTGACGGGATTCATAGTGTCGGGCGAAGATTGTATTCTTTGAATACCGCCACCGTCTCTTGACAGATGAGACAAACAGCCTTTTCTTTGCATTGAACAAAAAAATAATCGTTTGTCCACTGCAGGTTAAATACCCTGCATTCTGAATCAATTTCTCTTACCTAACCTTTTCGCCATTATTCCGTTCTCTCTTTGACAGGGCCGGGCCTAGGATTTTTTTTCTGGAGGCCAAATAGGAAAAAAATCCGATAGCGTCTCTGGTATTGTTCAGAGGGCCGGGCCAAATGTGCTGACGGGCCGTATCCGGCCCACGGGCCGTAGTTTGGTGACCACTGCTCTAACAGAATGTTTTCTAAAAGTTCAAACATGTTTACATTTCATTTCAATTTTGTTAATGTTCTAGGAATGTTCTCCAACTGGTTTTACATTGGGAATATTCTCAAATAGTTCAGAGAACGTTAAGAAGAAACGTTCTTCTGTGGGAATTTCAGTACTTCAGCATAACGTTTCCTACAGGTTTCCTCATGCTTCTATTTCAAGTCATGTTCTCAAATTGTTCCATAAAAACCACAAGAAAACTCTAGTAATATTCAGAGAACGTTCTAAGAATGTTATTTAAAAATCTTTACATTCCGTTCTCAGCATCAACAAAACTCTCTCTATCCTCTATCTTGTTAAATGTGTCCAGGTGTACTTGGCCGCACCTGATCTTAATGAGTACTTGTTTCCTTTGAAATGGGGTTTGTTTGAATAAACTAAAATGAACAGCTTTGTATGTGTAAAGAAACTTCACATACTAGCAGTGGACTAATTATATGGATATTCTATGGATAGAGTAACAATTAAAAATAAATGTGTTTGCATGATTAATGCAAACACATACGTCCTATCTGTGCTTGGAGTTCAAAAAAAGTTAACCCAAAATAAGCAACCATTGTTATTAAAAGTCTTATTGAAACATTCAGTGAAAGTTTTGATCCCAGTACCAATGAGAAACCAAAAACATATGTTCCCGCATCATCCAAGGAAACAAAATGTGCTAGCTGTCTTGTGAGCTCTAATATTCCGTATTTCGATGTAGTTCTAGGTGAAAAATTAATTCAAATGACTATTTAAAATGACATGACACCTAAACGGATCAAACAACAACCTTGCTTAGGGCCCTACAAAATACGTTTTATATTTCTGCTTAATTCTGTTTAGTTTTTTCCCAAATTCCGTTTTCTCTGTTTAGTTTTTCCAGGTTTTGCAACTTCCCTCATTTATTTCAGGTTTTTGCTCTCAAAACCAACCTTTTTTAATAGAAAAACAACTAAATTGTTCTAAGTCGACAACAATGCTTAATCCACACCAGGAGACCATTTTGATTTCTGGGAAAATGCCTACCTAGCAAGAGGCTGTTATTTAGCGGTGTTTTTGTAGTGCACATTCGATGGTAGATTTTGCAAAACAAATACCCTGGATTGTAATAATAATAATAATAATAATAATAATAATAATAATAATAATAATAATAATAATAAATAATAATGATATCATTCTGCCAGGTACAGGTAAGCATAGGCTATTTGTAGGTAACATTTATTTGAGAAGGATTTTGGGGATGGTTAACATTAGCAATGTTGCTAACGGCTACACAAGGTGGCATTCTCATGCCGTTTTCCTCTTGATGTCTTATGATACATTTGGGCAAATTAATACATTTAGTTGATTCTCTACTAAGTTCAATAAATGTTTTAATATTGTTGAATTCCGTTTGAATGTCTGGATTCCGTGAGTCCGTCCGCATTACAGATTTTCTAGGTCCCTAAACTTGCATATTCTGTATGTGTATTTTATATAACATGGGAAACAAAAGCAAAATGGGTCTCAAAACTGGGGCGCACACACGCACGCACGCACGCACGCGCACACACACACACACACACACACACACACACACACACACACACACACACACACACACACACACACACACACACACACACACACACACAGTGTGATGGCCCTGACCCTGAGGAGGGCTTTGTGTGTTTGAAAAGAGGTGAAGTTCTACGCAGGTAAGAGGTTATATGCTGGGAGAAGGGTGTTGAGCGCTAGATGAAGAGTGGTAGATTACTGTAGTGGTCTTCCTCCTGTGCTCCTGAGGAAGGCCAGACACAGCACAGGCCACCCCCACACACACACACACACAGACACAAACATGCACACACACACGGTCTCCAATCAAAATGTACACAGCACAGGGCCACGGTCGCCCCGGTTTCGACGACAACACTGGGACACACAACAATGGCCAATGTTGGACAACAACGCGTCCACACACACACACACAAACACAGACACACACACACACACACACACACACACACACACACACACACACACACACACACACACAGACACACACACACAGACACACACACAGACACACACACACAGACACACACACACACACACACACACACAGACACACTGTCTCCAATCATAACGTACACAATGAGTTTCTGTATACTGTAGATGATTGCTGCCTGTTATTTTGCTGTTATAATGGACAGAAAAGTCAGTTTATTTAACATGGCAATGTTTCCATTGTGAATTGAACTATTGATCCGTTATAACATTGTGCTGTGTAATGTTAGTCTTTTATAAGTCCGAATCACCCCCATACTGTTAACAACTGCTTCACATGGTCCCAATCCTGCACTCCTTCTAGACACAAACATCTTTCCCAAATGGCACCGTAAGGGCCATAGGGCTCTGATCAAAAGTAGTGCACTATATAGGGAATAGGGTGCCATTTGAGATGCAACTATAGGCTTCTCTCGAAGCCCGGCGGCCATTTTAAAGAGCAGTAATACTTTTTGATTTTTTTTTACAAATCAAACATTTAGACAGGCCTAAGCTTATAAACAAGGAGTGTGAATTATGCACGCACGCACACACGCACACACGCACACACGCACACACGACACACACACACACACACACACACACACACACACACACACACACACACACACACACACACACACACACACACACACCTACCCTGGACAGCAGCTCCATAAACAGACTGACATCTGATAGCATGGGAACCAGAGGACCTGGCACAGGGAGAGGGAGAGGGAGAGGGAGAGGGAGAGGGAGAGGGAGAGGGAGAGGGAAAGGGAGAGAGCAGCCTATACACACTGCCGTGTAGAGCACAGACACACACACATACACACTTAAACACACACTGGAGTACACACACACAAACACATACACACAAACACAAACACACACTGGAGTACACACACACAAACACATACACACACATACACACTGGAGTATGCTCACTCACTCACTCACTCACTCACTCACTCACATAGGGCTGTGACGGTCATGGAATTTAGGATGACATTTATCGGTAATTTTTTTGTGCTGCTGCAGGTGAGGGGGGCGTTGCCTAGGCAACCGAAGACTTGTTTGCTTCAACACATTGCTTGTTTTAGCATGGACCCAGTAGGCACATATGTCAATTCAACGTCTATTCAACGTTGGTTCAACGTAAATTCATTGAAATGATTTGGAAACAATGTTGATTCAACCAGTGTGTGCCCAGTGGGGAGCAACAAAGTTTCATTACGTTGTAGAGTCCATGTTACTGTAGAGTCCATGTTACTGTAGAGTCCATGTTACTGTAGAGTCCATGTTACTGTAGAGTCTGTGTTACTGTAGAGTCTGTGTTACTGTAGAGTCCGTGTTACTGTAGAGTCCATGTTACTGTAGAGTCCGTGTTACTGTAGAGTCCGTGTTACTGTAGAGTCCGTGTTACTGTAGAGTCCGTGTTACTGTAGAGTCCATGTTACTGTAGAGTCTGTGTTACTGTAGAGTCCATGTTACTGTAGAGTCCATGTTACTGTAGAGTCCGTGTTACTGTAGAGTCCATGTTACTGTAGAGTCTGTGTTACTGTAGAGTCCGTGTTACTGTAGAGTCCGTGTTACTGTAGAGTCCGTGTTACTGTAGAGTCCGTGTTACTGTAGAGTCCATGTTACTGTAGAGTCCATGTTACTGTAGAGTCCATGTTACTGTAGAGTCCATGTTACAGCAGAAACGGACTCAACCGCACAAATTTCCGGCCATCTTGTCTTCAGTCAGTTTTATATTTTTTTCAACGGTTATGATTGTTATTTTATAGACGTGGATATGAATGAACTTTACAGAGATGCAGCTGCAGCGTCACTGTCTCTGTTGGTTACTGAGGTCCCTTTGAGCCAGGTGACGTGGTCAAGGTAGGTCTCAGGTGGTCTAAGGTGACATAGGTGTCATCGAGTTCCCTCACCATAGTAACCATTTCAGTTGCCCAGTTAGTTTCCAAATCAAATTGTATTTGTGAAATGCGCCGAATACAACTGGTGTAGACTTTACTGTGAAATGCTTGCTTACGAGCCCTTCCCAACAATGTAGTAAAAAATATATATACAAATACAAACAAATTGTAACAAGAGGAATAAAATAAAATACACAAGAATGGAGCTATATACAGGAAGTACTAGTACCAGATCAATGTGCAGAGGTACGAGGTATTGGAGGTAGATATGTACATTTACATTTACATTTACGTCATTTAGCAGACGCTCTTATCCAGAGCGACTTACAAATTGGTGCATTCACCCTATAGCCAGTGGGATAACCACTTTACAATATGTTATTTTTTTATTTTTTTATTTTTTTTGGGGGGAGGGGCGGGGGGGTAGAAGGATTACTTTATCCTATCCCAGGTATTCCTTAAAGAGGTGGAGTACATGAAGGCAGGGTAAAGTTACTAGGCATCAGGATAGATAATAATAAGGTATTTGAGGTAGATATGTACAGTGCCTTGCAAAAGTATTCATCCCTCTTGGCGTTTTTCCTATTTTGTTGAATTACAACCTGTAATTTAAATGGATTTTTATTTGGATTTCATGTAATGGACATACACAAAATGGTCCAAATTGGTGAAGTGAAATGAAAACAATAACTTGTTAAAAAAAATTCTAACAAATAAATAACGGAAAAGTGGTGTGTGCATATGTATTCACCCCCCAAAAATCTATTTTAATTCCAGGTTGTAAGGCAACAAAATAGGAAAAATGCCAAGGGGGGTGAATACTTTCGCAAGCCACTGTACATGACGGCAGGGTAAAGTGACTAGGCATCAGGATAGATAATAATAAGGTATTTGAGGTAGATATGTACATGAAGGCATGGTAAAGTGACTAGGCATCAGGATAGTTAATAATAAGGTATTTGAGGTAGATATGTACATGAAGGCAGGGTAAAGTGACTAGGCATCAGGATAGATAATAATAAGGTATTGGGCAAAGTGACTAGGCATCAGGATAGATAATAATAAGGTATTGGAGGTAGATATGTACATGACGGCAGGGTAAAGTGAATAGGCATCATGATAGATAACAATAAGGTATTGGAGGTAGATATGTACATGAAGGCAGGGTAAAGTGACTAGGCATCAGGATAGATAATAATAAGGTATTGGAGGTAGATATGTACAGTGCCTTGCAAAAGTATTCATCCCTCTTGGTATTTTTCCTATTTTGTTGAATTACAACCTGTAATTTAAATTTATTTTTATTTGGATTTCATGTAATGGACATTTGGTGAAGTGAAATGAAAACAATAACTTGTAAAAAAAAATTCAAACAAATAAATAACGGTAAAGTGGTGCGTGCATATGTATTCACCCCCTTTGCTATGAAGCCCCTAAATAAGATCTGGTGCAACCAATTACCTTCAGAAGTCACATAATTAGTTAAATAAAGTCCACCTGTGTACAATCTAAGTGTCACATGATCTGTCACATATATCTCTCAGTATATATACACCTGTTCTGAAAGGCCCCAAAGTATGCAACACCACTAAGCAAGGGGCACCACCAAGCAAGCGGCACCATGAAGACCAAGGAGCTCTCCAAACAGGTCAGGGACAAAGTTGTGGAGCAGTACAGATCAGGGTTGGGTTCTAAAAAAGTATCAGAATCTTTGAACATCCCACGGAACACCATTAAATTCATTATTCAAAAAAGGAAAGAATATGGCATCACAACAAACCTGCCAAGAGAGGGCCGCCCACCAAAACTCACGGACCAGGCAAGGAAGGCATTAATCAGAGAGGCAACAAAGAGACCAAAGATAACCCTGAAGGAGCTGCAAAGCTCCACAGCGGAGATTGGAGTATCTGTCCATAGGACCACTTTAGGCCGTACACTCCACAGAGCTGGGCTTTATGGAAGAGTGCCAGAAAAAAAGACATTGCTTAAAGAAGAAAAAAATAAGCAAACACGTTTGGTATTCGCCAAAAGGCATGTGGGAGACTCCCCAAACATATGGAAGAAGGTACTCTGGTCAGATGAGACTAAAATTGAGCTTTTTGGCCATCAAGGAAAACGCTATGTCTGGCGCAAACCCAACACCTCTCATCACCCCGAGAACACCATCCCCACAGTGAAGCATGGTGGTGGCAGCATCATGCTGTGGGGATGTTTTTCATCGGCAGGGACTGGGAAACTGGTCAGAATTGAAGGAATGATGGATGGGGCTAAATACAGGGAAATTCTTGAGGGAAACTTGTTTCAGTCTTCCAGAGATTTGAGACTGGGATGGAGGTTCACCTTCCAGCAGGACAATGACCCTAAGCATACTGCTAAAGCAACACTTGAGTGGTTTAAGGGGAAACATTTAAATGTCTTGAAATGGCCTAGTCAAAGCCCAGACCTCAATCCAATTGAGAATCTGTGGTATGACTTAAAGATAGCTGTACACCAGCGGAACCCATCCAACTTGAAGGAGCTGGAGCAGTTTTGCCTTGAAGAATGGGAAAAAATCCCAGTGGCTAGATGTGCCAAACTTATAGAGACACACCCCAAGAGACTTGCAGCTGTAATTGCTGTAAAAGGTGGCTCTACAAAGTATTGACTTTGGGGGGTGAATAGCTAGGCACGCTCAAGTTCTGATTTTTTGTCTTATTTCTTGTTTGTTTCACAATAAAAAATATTTCGCATCTTCAAAGTGGTAGGCATGTTGTGTAAATCAAATGATACAAACCCCCAAAAAATCCATTTTAATTCCAGGTTGTAAGGCAACAAAATAGGAAAAATGCCAAGGGGGGTGAATACTTTCGCAAGCCACTGTACATGACGGCAGGGTAAAGTGACTAGGCATCAGGATAGATAATAATAAGGTATTGGAGGTAGATAGAGCTCCCCAAAGCTCCTCTCGGATTCTTCATGGCCGCGCGTTCGCGGGATCGAGTTTTAAGGAGGATCAGATCCAATGTCAACAACAAACAACAATTAAGTCTTTAACTCTCATTTAGTCACGTGGGTTTGAAAAATATAGTTTTTTTTTGTAGTTTTCACAAATCACATTTTTTTGCAAGGCATGGTCAAAACAGTATGGGCTATTAAACCCGTTTTTTCCTGCACTTGTATCACATTTTGTGTTGAGGTGGATAGGCCATATCTAAGAACAATGGGCATTATGATAATACAATTCTGAGCTTTGTGTAGCAATGATTACTTCTGTAGCAATGATTACTTCTGATTCATCCCATTCACAGGGGATGAATGCAACTGTTTAGTGCAACGGTGGAGAGTTGTTTCCAGTGTTAATGTGCTAGCTAGCCAACGTTTAATTTTTGCTGCGTTATGAAAGGAACTAGACACGGACATGAATTATCTGTTTAGTGTGTTAACACACTCTTGGTAGTTTGTTGTAACCAAGTATTGGTGCTAAACTGTGTGTTATTGGATGCTAGCATGCTAGTTAGCTATGGCGTCATAGCTAGGCATTGTGGGCTGTTGTGGGTAGTTACTGTAGGTTGGCATTGTTTTTCGGTGGTGCCGGGGGTTGCACGAAGCTAGTTAGCTAGCTAGCCGTTCTTCAAACAAGGTCAACACAGTGGCCATTGCTAGCTAGCCAATATGACCAGCTAACTGTACTGTAGTAGCTAAATACAATATAGTTGTGCTACATAGCCGAATTATCTGCTTAGTGTGTTAACACACTATTGGTGGTTTGTTGTGACCAAGTGTTGGTGCTAAACTGTGTGTTATTGGATGCTAGCATGCTAGTTAGCTATGGTGTCATAGTTAGCTAGCTGAATAAAGTGGGTTGAGTCTATTCCTTTAAACATTGAACCGCTGTGGTTCACAACAATTCTGATTTCTAAAGGTGGAAGTTGGTAGAGTTTTTGTTCGGGTGGTTCAGTGAAACAATTATAGTTTCTGAGGTAGAAGTTTTTGGTGAGGGAGGCCCTGCTCTCTACTCTCCCAGATGTTTAGTTCATTTCATTCCGATCTCCTCTGCATTATTGTAGCCATTTGCTACAGCCTGTCAACTATGCCTCTGCCTATCCCTGTTCTCTCCTCTCTGCACAGGCTACACAAACGCCCCACACCGCGTGGCTGCTGCCTCTCTAACCTGGTGGTCCCTGCACGCACCCCACACCTGGAGTTCCAGGTCTCAGGCAGCCTCTGGAACTGCCGTTCTGCTGCCAACAAAGCTGACTTCATCCCAGCCTATGCTAATCTCCAGTCCCTCGACTTCCTGGCGCTGACGGAAACATGGATTACCACTGAAAACACTGCTACTCCTACTGCTCTCTCCTCGTCTGACCATGTGTTCTCGCATACCCCGAGAGCATCTGGTCAGAGGGGTGGTGGCACAGGAATCCTCATCTCTCCCAAGTGGACATTCTCAATTTTTCCCCTAACCCATCTGTCTATCTCCTCATTTGAATTCCATGCTGTCACAGTCACTAGCCCATTTAAGCTTAATATCCTTGTCATCTATCGCCCTCCAGGTTCCCTTGGAGAGTTCATCAATGAGCTTGACGCCTTGATAAGTTCCTTTCCTGAGGATGGCTCACCCCTCACAGTTTTGGGGGATTTCAACCTCCCTATGTCCACATTTGACTCATTTCTCTCTGCCTCCTTCTTTCCACTCCTCTCCTCTTTTGACCTCACCCTCTCACCGTCCCCCCTACTCACAAGGCAGGCAATACGCTTGACCTCATCTTTACTAGATGCTGCTCTTCTACTAATCTCACTGCAACTCCCCTCCATGTCTCCGACCACTACTTTGTTTCCTTTTCTCTCTCGCTCTCCTCCCACACTACTCACTCTGCCCCTACACAGATGGTAATGCGCCGCCGCAACCTTCGCTCTCTCTCTCCCACTACTCTCTCCTCTTCCATCCTATCATCTCTTCCCTCTGCTCAATCCTTCTCCCTCCAATCTCCTGATTCTGCCTCCTCAACCCTCCTCTCCTCCCTTTCTGCATCCTTTGACTCTCTGTGTCCCCTATCCTCCCGGCCGGCTCGGTCCTCCCCTCCAGCTCCGTGGCTTGATGACTCATTGCGAGCTCACAGAACAGAGCTCCGGGCAGCGGAGCGGAAATGGAAGAAAACTAAACTCCCTGCCGACCTGGCATCTTTTCACTCCCTCCTCTCTACATTTTCTTCATCTGTTTCTGCTGCTAAGGCCACTTTCTACCACTCTAAATTCCAAGCATCTGCCTCTAACCCTAGGAAGCTATTTGCCACATTTTCCTCACTGCTGAATCCCCCCCCCTCTCTCTCTGTGGATGACTTCGTCAACCACTTTGAAAAGAAGGTTGACGACATCCGATCCTCGTTTGTTAAGTCTAATGACACTGCTGGTCCTACTCACACTGCCCTACCCTATGCTTTGACTTCTTTCTCCCCTCTCTCTCCAGATAAAATCCTGCGACTTGTGACTGCAGGCCGCCCAACAACCTGCCCGCTTGACCCCATCCCCTCCTCTCTTCTCCAGACCATCTCCGGTGACCTTCTCCCCTACCTCACCTCGCTGATCAACTCATCCTTGACCGCTGGCCATGTCCCTTCCGTCTTCAAGAGAGCGAGAGTTGCTCCCCTTCTCAAAAAAACCAACACTCGATCCCACTGATGTCAACAACTACAGACCAGTATCCCTTCTTTCTTTTCTTTCCAAAACTATTGAGCGTGCCGTCTTTAGCCAACTCTCTTGCTATCTCTTTCAGAATGACCTTCTTGATCCAAACCAGTCAGGTTTCAGGACTGGTCATTCAACTGAGACTGCTCTTCTCTGTGTCACGGAGGCTCTCCGCACTGCTAAAGCTAACTCTCTCTCCTCTGCTCTTGTCCTTCTAGACCTGTCTGCTGCCTTTGATACTGTGAACCATCAGATCCTCCTCTCCACCCTCTCCGAGCTGGGCATCTCCGGCGCGGCTCACTCCTGGATTGCGTCCTACCTGACCGGTCGCTCCTACCAAGTGGCGTGGCGAGAAGCTGTCTCCGCACCACGTGCTCTCACCACTGGTGTCCCCCAGGGCTCAGTTCTAGGCCCTCTCCTTTTCTCCCTATACACCAAGTCACTTGGCTCTGTCATATCCTCACATGGCCTCTCCTATCATTGCTACGCTGACGATACACAACTAATCTTCTCCTTTCCCCCTTCTGATAACCAGGTGGCGAATCGCATCTCTGCATGTCTGGCAGACATATCAGTATGGATGACGGATCACCACCTAAAGCTGAACCCTGGCAAGACGGAGCTGCTCTTCCTCCCGGGGAAGGACTGCCCGTTCCATGATCTCGCCATCACGGTTGACAACTCCGTTGTGTCCTCCTCCCAGAGTGCGAAGAGCCTTGGCGTGACCCTGGACAACACCCTGTCGTTCTCCGCTAACATCAAGGCGGTGACCCGCTCCTGCAGGTTCATGCTCTACAACATTCGGAGAGTACGACCCTGCCTTACACAGGAAGCGGCACAGGTCCTAATCCAGGCACTTGTCATCTCCCGTCTGGACTACTGCAACTCGCTGTTGGCTGGCCTCCCTGCCTGTGCCATTAAACCCCTACAACTCATCCAGAATGCCGCAGCCCGTCTGGTGTTCAACCTTCCCAAGTTTTCTCACGTCACCCCCCTCCTCCACACACTCCACTGGCTTCCAGTTGAAGCTCGCATCCGCTACAAGACCATGGTGCTTGCCTATGGAGCAGTGAGGGGAACGGCACCTCTGTACCTTCGGGCTTTGATCAGTCCCTACACCCAAACGAGGGCATTGCGTTCATCCACCTCTGGCCTGCTGGCTCCCTTCCTCTGCGGAAGCATAGTTCCCGCTCAGCCCAGTCAAAACTGTTCGCTGCTCTGGCACCCCAATGGTGGAACAAGCTCCCTCACGACGCCAGGACAGCGGAGTCACTCACCACCTTCCGGAGACATTTGAAACCCCACCTCTTTAAGGAATACCTGGGATAGGATAAAGTAATCCTTCTACCCCCCAAAAAAAAATGTGTAAAGTGGTTATCCCACTGCCTATAGGGTGAATGCACCAATTTGTGAGTCGCTCTGTTTAAGAGCGTCTGCTAAATGACGTAAATGTGCCCTTGAGCAAGGCACTTAACCCTAATTGCTCCTGTAAGTCGCTCTGGATAAGAGCGTCTGCTAAATGACTAAAATGTAAAATGTAAATGTAGATATGTACATGAAGGCAGGGTAAAGTGACTAGGCATCAGGATAGTTAATAATAAGGTATTTGAGATATAAATGGTTTTGTGTGGGAGTGTCAATGTAGTGTGTGTGAGTGAGTGTGTATACAGTATATACATTGAGTGGACAAAACTCTTTCCATGACATAGACTGACCAGGTGAATCCAGGTGAAAGCTATGATCCCTTATTGATGTCACTTGTTAAATCCACTTCAAATCAGCTTATAGCAGTGGTTCCCAGCTCCAGTCCTCCATTACCCCCAACAGCACACCTTTTTGTTGTTGCTCTGGACAAACATTCCTGATTGAACTCATCGAGGGCCTGATGATTAGTTGACAAGTTGAATCAGGTGTGCTTGTCCCGGGCTACAATAAAAATGTGTACTGTTGGGGGTACATGGGAACTGGAGTTGGGAACCACTGGTGTAGATAAAGGAGCAGAGACGGGTTAAAGAAGGATGTTTAGACCTTGAGACAACTGAGACATGGATTGTGTATGTGTGCCATTCAGAGGCTGAATGGGCAAGACAAAACATTTAAGTGCCTTTGAACGGGGTATGGTAGTAGGTGCCAGGAGCACCGTTTGTGTCAAGAGCTGCAACGCTGCTGGGTTTTTCACGCTCAACAGTTTCCCGTGTGTATCAAGAATGGTCCACCACCCAAAGGACATCCAGCCAACTCGACAAAACTGTGGGAAGCATTGGAGTCAACATGGGCCAGCATCCCTGTGGAACGCTTCCGACACTTTGAACAGTCCATGCCCTGACGATTTGAGGCTGTTCTACAACTCAATATTAGGAAGGTGTTCCTAATGTAAGTCTTGTGAGTGTGTGTAGGGTCAGTGCAAGATAGAGTCAATGCAGATAGTTTGGGTACCATTAAACCATTAATTTGAACATTTAGCAGTCTGGCTATTTAGCAGTGTAATGGCTGGGGTGTAGAAGCTGTCTCTGAGCTTGTTGGTCTGAGAGCCGATGCTCTGGCACCATTTGCCGGACGGTAGCAGAGTGAACAGTCTATGGCTATGGTGGCTGGAGTCTTTGGCAATTTTTCGGGCCTTCCTCTGACATTGCTGTCACATCTGCTCCTGCAACGCCCTCTACTGCTCATCCTGTGTCTCCTTGACCTGCCGCCACTCCCCCAGTACCCTCTCCCTCTCTCTCTCTCTCTCTCTTTGTGTGTGTGTGATTGTGTGGGCGGACAGGTGTGCTGGAGTCAGAGCAGATTCCCACCAGCTGCAACCTGTTCCATAATCAAGACCTCTACAAATACTCAGTCCTGCCACTTCCACGCTGCCAGATCGTAATCTCTGCTCAGTCAGTCCACGGTTCCACTTCCACGCTGCCAGATCGTAATCTCTGCTCAGTCAGTCCACGGTTCCACTTCCACGCTGCCAGATCGTAATCTCTGCTCAGTCAGTCCACGGTTCCACTTCCACGCTGCCAGATCGTAATCTCTGCTCAGTCAGTCCACGGTTCCACTTCCACGCTGCCAGATCGTAATCTCTGCTCAGTCAGTCCACGGTGCCACTTCCACGCTGCCAGATCGTAATCTCTGCTCAGTCAGTCCACGGTTCCACTTCCACGCTGCCAGATCGTAATCTCTGCTCAGTCAGTCCACGGTTCCACTTCCACGCTGCCAGATCGTAATCTCTGCTCAGTCAGTCCACGGTTCCACTTCCACGCTGCCAGATTGTAATCTCTGCTCAGTCAGTCCACGGTGCCACTTCCACGCTGCCAGATCGTAATCTCTGCTCAGTCAGTCCACGGTTCCACTTCCACGCTGCCAGATCGTAATCTCTGCTCAGTCAGTCCACGGTGCCACTTCCACGCTGCCAGATCGTAATCTCTGCTCAGTCAGTCCACGGTTCCACTTCCACGCTGCCAGATCGTAATCTCTGCTCAGTCAGTCCACGGTTCCACTTCCACGCTGCCAGATCGTAATCTCTGCTCAGTCAGTCCACGGTGCCACTTCCACGCTGCCAGATCGTAATCTCTGCTCAGTCAGTCCACGGTTCCACTTCCACGCTGCCAGATCGTAATCTCTGCTCAGTCAGTCCACGGTGCCACTTCCACGCTGCCAGATCGTAATCTCTGCTCAGTCAGTCCACGGTTCCACTTCCACGCTGCCAGATCGTAATCTCTGCTCAGTCAGTCCACGGTTCCACTTCCACGCTGCCATATCGTAATCTCTGCTCAGTCAGTCCACGGTTCTAGCCGTTTGTAACTATTCAGATCCTGTTATCCTCTTGTGCCTGTTTTCCTCTCCGCTACAGTTCTGCCCGCTCCGACTCTGGTCCCTGTCTCCAGTCCCACGTCTCGTCCTCCTGCTACTCTGTCCTGGATTCCCCACTCTACTACTGGGCGCTAGGAGCTGCCTATACTGTGGCCAGGTTGGTCACTTTGTCTCCACTTGTTCCCTGCGTCCAGCAAAAGAGGGGGCTCGGCAGTAGTTGGGGATATACTGTTGAGCCAAATCGCCTGCCCATCTTCCCCCAGACCCCTGCTTGAAGGTAACCTTGTGTGGCAGAGCCAGGCTTTTCCTCTGTCTGCTCTCATCGATTCGGGCGCCGACGAGAGCTTCCTGGACCGAGGTGTTCCTGGACCGAGGTGTTACCCAGTTGGGCCTGGACAATGTCCCACTTGATTCACCCCTCGATGCCAACGCTCTCAATGGACAGCTTCACACCCGTGTCTGTGAGAGAACCTGTCCCTGTCATCCTGCGTCTCCAGAAAATATCAGTTTCCACATAATCTACTGTCCTTACTCTCCCCTGGTTCTTGGCCATCCATGGTTAAAGCTACACAACCCACAGATTGACTGGACCGCCGGAAAGGTAACCACTTGGAGTTCATTTTGTTACTCTAATTGTTTACATTCTGCCCTTCCCCCTGTCTTGTCTGTGTCCCAGTTCATTCCAGAACCTACGGACCTGTCATCAGTTTTTCCCAAGTATCACGATCTAGCTCCTGTCTTCAGCAAGCACCACACCCTGTCGCTGCCGCCTCATCGGTCGTACGACTGCGCCATTGACCTCCAGCCTGGAGCTCCTCTCCCCAGTAGCCGGTTGTTTAACCTCTCTCGTCCCGACCAAGAGGCTATGGAGAGGTACATCCAGGATTCTCTGGCTGCAGGACTTATCAAGCCATCTTCCTCCCCAGTGGGTGCTAGGTTTTTCTTTGTGAAGAAGAAGGATGGGTCACTGAGGCCGTGCATAGACTTCCGTGGTCTGAATAATATCACTGTTAAGAACAAGTACCCCTTGCCACTCATCAGCTCTGCTTTTGTCCCCCTCCATGGTGCCACAGTGTTTACCAAACTCGACCTCCGGAATGCCTACCACCTTGTCCGCATAAGAGAGGGGGACGAGTGGAAGACTGTGTTCAACACACCACTTGGTCATTTTGAGTATTTGGTCATGCCTTTTGGTCTTACTAACATTCCTGCTGTTTTCCAGAACCTAGTCAATGACGTGCTGAGGGATGTGATCGGACGCTTCGTTTTTGTCTATTTAGATTTTTTCCAAGGACCCTGAGGATCACCAGCAACACGTTTGCCAAGTTCTTCAACGGCTGTTGGAGAATAAGCTTTTTGTTAAAGCTGAAAAATGTGTGTTCCATGCTGCCACAGTGTCTTTCCTGGGTTATATTATTGCACAGGGACAGTTACGTATGGACCCCTCCAAGGTCATGGCAGTCACAGAGTGGCCTGCGCCCTCCAACCTGAAGCAGCTAGAGCGTTTCCTGGGGTTTGCACATTTTCTACAGACGTTTCATCCGCAACTACAGCCGTCTGGCAGCACCTCTCACCACTCTCACCTCCACCTCCACTCCGTTCCACTGGACTCCTGAGGCAGAGGCAGCATTCCTGGAACTCAAGCGTTGCTTCACCTCCGGTCCTTACACAGCTCGACCCAGAACTCCAGTTCATCGTGGAGGTGGCCGCCTCTGACACTGGGGTAGGTGCTGTTCTGTCTCAACATTCCCCCTCTGATCAGAAGGTCCACCCATGTCCATTCTTTTCCTGTAAGCTCTCACCTGCAGAGAGGAATTATGACATCGGAAACCGGGAACTCCTGGCAGTTAAGCTGGTTCTGGAGGAATGGCGTCACTGGCTGGAGGGCTCTGTAACCCCCTTCATCGTGTGGACTGACCATAAAAACCTGTCCTACATCCAGACCACCAAACGTCTGAACTCCCGGCAAGCCAGGTGGGCCTTGTTCTTCGGTAGATTCAATTTCACACTCACTTATCGCCCCAGTTCGAAGAATACCAAGCCTGATGCCCTCTCGCCAGTTCACCACCGACAACACGGGTACCGAGCCAGAAGCCATTGTGCCATCCACCTGCATCGTTGCTGCCGTCACCTGGGAGATCGAGTCCCGTATCTGCCAGGCTCAGCAGAACCAGCCTGATCCGGGTAACAGTCCTAGTAATGCTCTGTTTGTCCCAGATTGTGTTTGCTCTGATGTTCTTCAGTGGGGCCATTCTACCCACCTCACCTGTCACCCTGGTATGAACCGGGCCCTCGCCTTCCTGCGTCAGCGCTTTTGGTGGCCCACCATGGAGAGAGATGTCTGGGAGTTTGTCTCAGCCTGTTCGGTTTGTGCCCGGAAACAAAATCTCCACTAAACCCACTAAACCTGGTCTGCTCCGCCCTCTTCCCATACCCAGTCACCCCTGGTCACACATAGCTCTGGACTTCGTCACTGGCCTTCCCCCATCTAACGGTAACTCCGTCATCCTCACCATTATTGACAGGTTTTCCAAAATGGCTCACTTCATTCCCCTCTCCAAGCTCCCATCCTCCAGGGAGACTGTGGACCTGTTAGTATTCTATATGTTTCGTCTGCATGGCATCCCCACTGACATCGTTTCCGACAGAGGACCCCAGTTTACCTCCCAGGTATGGAGATCCTTCTGTCCAGCTCTTGGTATCAATGTCAGTCTTTCTTCTGGATATCACCCCCTGACCAACGGCCAGACCGAACGGGCCAACCAAGAGATGGAGACTGCCCTACGCTGCGTGACTTCTGCTAACCCTTCCTCCTGGAGCGCCCAGCTACCC
This sequence comes from Coregonus clupeaformis, assembly GCF_020615455.1. Lineage (NCBI taxonomy): Eukaryota > Metazoa > Chordata > Actinopteri > Salmoniformes > Salmonidae > Coregonus > Coregonus clupeaformis. Next base: position 220,459 of record NW_025534049.1, read on the forward strand.
TGAGTTGAATATGCCCACAACACCCTCACCAACGCCTTGTCAGGTATGTCACCCTTCGAGTGTGCTCTGGGTTACCAACCCCCCTTGTTCCCCGCCCAAGAGGTTGAGGTTGCGGTTCCCTCTGTCCAGGACCATCAGCGCCGTTGTCACCGTACCTGGAGGAAGGCCCGGCTGCCCTTCTTCGTGCCTCAGACAGGACCCAGTCCCAAGTCAACCGTCGCCGGGCCTCAGCTCCAGTCTACACCCCGGGTCAAAAGGTATGGCTCCGACTGTATCCCATCCCCAGGCTCTGCGTAACAACCGCCTGATATAGAGGTCCTGGATGGCAGGGAGCTCGGCGCCAGTCATGTATGGGACGTCCGCAACACCCTCTGTAGCGCCATGGGGTCAAGGGTGGTGCATTTGCCATATCAAGCGGTGATGCGGCCAGTGAAGATGTTCTCGATGGTCCAGCTGTAGAATGTTTTGAGGATCCGAGGGCCCATGCCAAATCTTTTCAGCCTTTTCAGCCATTCCCTCTTCACGAACGTGCGGGTTTGTGTGGACCATGTTAAATCCTTAGTGATGTGGAACTTGAAGCTCCATCGATGTGTCTGTACGACACAGAGAACCACACTATTGCTAAGGACCCCAGGGTGAGGTGTCGCACTAGAAGTCTCTCTTTGGAGGAAGCCACCATCTGGCGCTGTGTGTGTGTATGCGCTTGGGTGCGTGCGTGCATGTGTGTGTGTGTGTGAGAGGACACCATTGCTATTCTTGGCTGGACGGGGGAAGTCTTGGCTCCTGGGCACATGGGAAAAGTGCTCTTGGCAGACAGAGCCGAGGCATTCCATTATGCCATCCTCTTAAAGCTCTCTCACACACATACACACACTCACACTCACTACCCTGCAAGTGTTGAGTTGCAGAGTCGCTGAGGAAGGGACAGACCCGGCAGAGAGACATGGAGTTGTAGAGTCACAAGGTTTTTAAAGGGGACTCCAGGAGCCTATGCTAGTGGACACCAGGAGCCTATGCTAGTGGACACCAGGGGCCAATGCTAGTGGACACCAGGGGACAATGCTAGTGGACACCAGGGGCCAATGCTAGTGGACATCAGGGGACAATGCTAGTGGACACCAGGGGACAATGCTAGTGGACACCAGGGGCCAATGCTAGTGGACACCAGGGGCCTATGCTAGTGGACACCAGGGGCCTATGCTAGTGGACACCAGGGGCCAATGCTAGTGGACACCAGGGGCCTATGCTAGCACCAGATAACTAGTCCCTGTTCTCACATAGCAGGACCATAGGACTGGACATCTAGCCCTGAGTCCACTGTTACTGGTACTGTTTTTCCCCAAGACTGCATTGCCATAGCTCCATGGAAGACTTTAGTTTTTCAGTTTAACTTAGATGATGAATGCACTTATTGTGATTAAAGTGTCTCTGTGTACAGAAGAGGGTATAAGCACTAACTCAGTGAGTCAACCGGCGAGTGGGGATCGGGGCCACACCTCTTTCATCAGGATCCTGAGCATTTCGCTACACCCGCAATAACATCTGCAAAATATGTGTGTGTGACCAAGAGAATTCGATTTGATTTGATTTGAGCTGACAGATTGAACTGACAGACTGAGTTGACAGACTGAGTTGACAGACTGAACTGACAGACTGAGCTTAGCAGCAAGCTGGGGGAGAACACACTTTAGTCACGGCTCTGTCTGGCCTGAACATAGTGTATGTATATGTATCATAGTATCATAGTATCATAGTATCATAGTATCATAGTATCATAGTGTATGTATATGTATCATAGTATCATAGTGTATGTATATGTATCATAGTATCATAGTATATGTATATGTATCATAGTATCATTGTATATGTATCATAGTATCATAGTATATGTATATGTATCATAGTATCATTGTATCATAGTATAATAGTATATGTATATGTATCATAGCATCATGACCTACAAAACTCTAAAAACAGCCACCACCTTGAAAATGTGTCCCCTGTAGCCCAGTTGGTAGAGCATGGTCCCCTGTAGCTCAGTTGGTAGAGCATGGTCCCCTGTAGCTCAGTTGGTAGAGCATGGTCCCCTGTAGCTCAGTTGGTAGAGCATGGTCCCCTGTAGCTCAGTTGGTAGAGCATGGTCCCCTGTAGCTCAGTTGGTAGAGCATGGTCCCCTGTAGCTCAGTTGGTAGAGCATGGTCCCCTGTAGCCCAGTTGGTAGAGCATGGTCCCCTGTAGCCCAGTGGGTAGAGCATGGTCCCCTGTAGCCCAGTTGGTAGAGCATGGTCCCCTGTAGCTCAGTTGGTAGAGCATGGTCCCCTGTAGCTCAGTTGGTAGAGCATGGTCCCCTGTAGCTCAGTTGGTAGAGCATGGTCCCCTGTAGCTCAGTTGGTAGAGCATGGTCCCCTGTAGCTCAGTTGGTAGAGCATGGTCCCCTGTAGCTCAGTGGGTAGAGCATGGTCCCCTGTAGCTCAGTTGGTAGAGCATGGTCCCCTGTAGCTCAGTTGGTAGAGCATGGCGCTTGCAACGCCAGGGTTGTGGATTCATTTCCCACGGGGGGCCAGTATGTAAATGTATGCACTCACTAACTGTAAGTCGCTCTGGATAAGTGCGTCTGCTAAATGACAAAAAAAAGATATATATATATATATATATATATATATATATATATTTGTTTTTAATATCATATTTTTTCTTAGATGAAACAACAGTCATTTTTACAAAAGAAGAGTGTCAAACCTGTACTGTACAGAATGTCCTGTAAGATATGTAAAGAAATAAAGCAGAAAGCCTGCAATATGCTTCAATACAATTTACTGTATTTTTTCAAATTACTGTATTTAGCTTTTTGCAGAGTAATTCCAAAATACACAAAAATAAATAATTCCAGTACTGTTAAACAAACAAAAAGTGTCTACACACTATGAATATGCTTAGCATATTGTCCAAATGAAACAGATCTATAACAGTGCTAGTCAACCCTGTCGGCTGCATTGGGCCACAAGTTCTCATCCACATCACACCGTATGGCCTCTTGCCCAATACACCTGGGAAATTATCTCTTTGCATGCCTGATCCATCCCTGGCAATCTTCTGCAGAGATATCCAGGCATCCTGCATTCATTGAATCCAAGAGTGACATTTGTTCATGTGGATGGTGGTCATAAACTTTCCACCTCCATGAGGAAAATAATTATTCTATGGGGTTGAGGAAGGGAGAGTAAGGCGGGAGGAAAAGTGCCACCGTCCCGGGATGGGCTGAAAACCCCCTGTGACTGCCACATTGTCCCATACAATCACCCAGGTTGCCCTGTTTCTTCACCTGGCAAAAGCCTTCCATAGAGGTCATCCATGAATGAAATGAGGGGCTCTGTGTTGTATGGCCCAATTAGTGGTTTATGTAACAGCAGATCCTTCAGAGGATATTACGGCACACATTGTGATGTTGGCACCCCTCTGGCCCGGGACATTCACTGTTGCTCTTTTCCCAATCACATTCCTTCCACGTCGGCGTGTTTTGGCCCTGTTAAAACCAGCCTCATCCACAAAGACGAACATGTTGGCTTCAAGCTCCATGACACTCTAAAATATTGTAAGGGCAAGGGCAACATAAGTTATTCTATAACAGTAGTTTACATTACAGTATGCTGCAACTGAAATCACTGCTGAGTGTGCAGTGCTCTGGTGGGTTTTGTTTACAGTAAAAACAGTCCTGTATTACAGGATATAGACATCTTACCTGGACATATTGGTACCGGAGTTCCTTGACATGATCAGAGTTCCTCTCAAAGGGAACAGTGTACACCTGCTTCATGCTGATATGATGCTTTGTCAAGACTCTAGCAATGGTTGTCGTGCTTACACTTTCAACATTTTGAAATGTATTATTGTCTGCCAACACTCTCTCTTGAATCTCTCCGAGTTTTATGGCATTGTTGCTAATGACCTTGTCAACAATTACAGCTTCCTGCTGAGCAGAGAAAATCCTACCTCTCCCCCCTCCATTTGATAACCGTTGGGTCCTAAAACAGAAATAAAATTACACACAAGTGGTTCGGAGAGCTTTTGCTCGATTTACTACTGTACAGTAATATTCAGTACAGTTAGATGCCCATGCAGAATGCATATCTTACCTGTTAGTTTGCTGGAAGGATCTTATAATAGATGACACAGTTGAGCGTTGCAAATTTGGCTGCACTCTGAGACCAGCATCTCTCATTGATAGACCATGATTGACAACATGATCAATGATTGTAGCCCTAATCTCATCTGACACTACAACTCTGGTTCTTCCCCTCAGTCGTCTTCCACCACGTATACGTAATCCTCTGCCTCTCCCGGCAACTCTTCCGCCTCTGTAAGCCACTACACAATCTCTGGCTGGGTCCATGTTTATGTAAAATATATTCCAAAGATGTCCCCTTTTGTAGAGATGGTAATGACATAAAAATGGAAAACACCTGGGTAGGTCTTCAGTTACGTAATGTAGAATGAAAATCAACTCTGAATAATTAAGAGTTATTATTATTATTTTAAAATAAAATTGCAGTATAATTCAATGTTCAGTAGCTTTTGAACTTGAGTTTAACAGTTTTGATAAGGGTATCTTAACATTTGCAAAATGGTCTGTAGATATATATAGTTTTGTTGGTAAATGTGTTTTTGTGAGACAAATATTTATGTAATTTGAAAGATGTTGTCATTGAATGCATTTTGTGTCAAAGCAATGACAAATGATCCACAGGTTGCCACATAGAGTGTTGTTGTGATAACTGTATTTAGAGTTTTGCACATGTATCCGCAGTATTGAACAATGCTGTGGTCCTCTGTAGCTCAGCTGGTAGAGCACGGCGCTTGTAGCGCCAAGGTAGTGGGTTCGATCCCCGGGACCACCCATGCACAAAAATGTATGCACGCATGACTGTAAGTCGCTTTGGATAAAAGCGTCTGCTAAATGGCATATTATATTATTATTATAATGCTTGTTAGTAATTGAAAAAAACTGTAAATAGTTTTTTTTCCTTCATCAATCTACACACAATACCCCATAATGACAAAGCAAAAACAGGTTTGTAGAAATCTTTGCTAATTATTAAAAATAAAAAACAGAAATATCACACTTACATAAGTATTCAGACCCTTTACTCAGTACTTTGTTGAAGGACCTGTGGCAGCGATTACAGCCTTGAGTCTTCTTGGGTATGACGCTACAAGATTGGCACACCTGTATTTGGGGAGTTTCTCCCATTATTCTCTGCAGATCCTCTCAAGCTCTGTCAGGTTGGAAGCGGAGCGTCTCTGCACAGGTATTTTCAGATCTCTCCAGAGATGTTCGATCAGGTTCAAGTCCGGGCTCTGGCTGGGCCACTCAAGGACATTCAGAGACTTGCTGTGTTGCCTTGGCTGTGTGTTTAGGGTCGTTGTCCTGTTGGAAGGTGAATCTTCGCCCCCAGTCTGAGGTCCTGAGCGCTCTGGAGCATGTTTTCATCAAGGATCTCTCTGTACTTTGCTCCGTTCATCTCCCAGTCCCTGCCGCTGAAGAAAAATCCCACAGCATGATGCTGCCACCACCATGTTTCACCGTAGGAATGGTGCCAGGTTTCCTCCAGATGTGACGCTTGGCATTCAGGCCAAAGAGTTCAATCTTGGTTTCATCAGACCAGAGAATCTTGTTTCTCATGGTCTGAGAGTCCTTTAGGTGCCTTTTGGCAAACTCCAAGTGGGCTGTCGTGCCTTTTACTGAATAGTGGCTTCCATCTGGCCACTCTACCATAAAGCCTGATTGGTGGAGTGCTGCAGAGATGGTTGTCCTTCTGTAAGGTTCTCCCATCTTCACAGAGGAACTCTGGAGCTCTGTCAGAGTGACCATCAGGTTTTTGGTTATCTCCCTGACCAAGGCCCTTCTCCCCCGATTGCTCAGTTTGGCCGGGCGGCCAGCTCTATGAAGAGTCTTGGTGGTTCCAAACTTCTTCCATTTTAGAATGATGGAGGCCACTGTGTTCTTGGGGACCTTCAGTGCTGCAGACATTATTTGGTACCCTTCACCAGATCTGTGCCTTCGACACAATCCTGTCTCGGAGCTCTACGGACAATTCCTTTGACCTCATGGCTTGGTTTTTGCTCTGACATGCACTGGCAACTGTGGGACCTTATATAGATACAGTGGGGGAAAAAGTATTTAGTCAGCCACCAATTGTGCAAGTTCTCCCACTTAAAAAGATGAGAGAGGCCTGTAATTTTCATCATAGGTACACGTCAACTATGACAGACAAAATGAGGAAAGAAAATCCAGAAAATCACATTGTAGGATTTTTAATGAGTTTATTTGCAAATTATGGTAGAAAATAAGTATTTGGTCAATAACAAAAGTTTCTCAATACTTTGTTATATACCCTTTGTTGGCAATGACACAGGTCAAACGTTTTCTGTAAGTCTTCACAAGGTTTTCACACACTGTTGCTGGTATTTTGGCCCATTCCTCCATGCAGATCTCCTCTAGAGCAGTGATGTTTTGGGGCTGTCGCTGGGCAACACGGACTTTCAACTCCCTCCAAAGATTTTCTATGGGGTTGAGATCTGGAGACTGGCTAGGCCACTCCAGGACCTTGAAATGCTTCTTACGAAGCCACTCCTTCGTTGCCCGGGCGGTGTGTTTGGGATCATTGTCATGCTGAAAGAGCCAGCCACGTTTCATCTTCAATGCCCTTGCTGATGGAAGGAGGTTTTCACTCAAAATCACACGATACATGGCCCCATTCATTCTTTCCTTTACACGGATCAGTCGTCCTGGTCCCTTTGCAGAAAAACAGCCCCAAAGCAAGATGTTTCCACCCCCATGCTTCACAGTAGGTATGGTGTTCTTTGGATGCAACTCAGCATTCTTTGTCCTCCAAACACGACCGAGTTGAGTTTTTACCAAAAAAGTTCTATTTTGGTTTCATCTGACCATATGACATTCTCCCAATCCTCTTCTGGATCATCCAAATGCACTCTAGCAAACTTCAGACGGGCCTGGACATGTACTGGCTTAAGCAGGGGGACACGTCTTGCACTGCAGGATTTGAGTCCCTGGCGGCGTAGTGTGTTACTGATGGTAGGCTTTGTTACTTTGGTCCCAGCTCTCTGCAGGTCATTCACTAGGTGGTGGTTCTGGGATTTTTGCTCACCGTTCTTGTGATCATTCTGACCCCACGGGGTGAGATCTTGCATGGAGCCCCAGATCGAGGGAGATTATCAGTGGTCTTGTATGTCTTCCATTTCCTAATAATTGCTCCCACAGTTGATTTCTTCAAACCAAGCTGCTTACCTATTGCAGATTCAGTCTTCCCAGCCTGGTGCAGGTCTACAATTTTGTTTCTGGTGTCCTTTGACAGCTCTTTGGTCTTGGCCATAGTGAAGTTTGGAGTGTGACTGTTTGAGGTTGTGGACAGGTGTCTTTTATACTGATAACAAGTTCAAACAGGTGCCATTAATACAGGTAACGAGTGGAGGACAGAGGAGCCTCTTAAAGAAGAAGTTACAGGTCTGTGAGAGCCAGAAATCTTGCTTGTTTGTAGGTGACCAAATACTTATTTTCCACCATAATTTGCAAATAAATTCATAAAGAATCCTACAATGTGATTTTATGGATTTTTTTCTCTCAATTTGTCTGTCATAGTTGACGCGTACCTATGATGAAAATTACAGGCCTCTCTCATCTTTTTAAGTGGGAGAACTTGCACAATTGGTGGCTGACTAAATACTTTTTTCCCCCACTGTAGGTGTGTGCCTTTCCAAATCATGTCCAATCAATTTAATTTACCACAGGTGGACTCCAATCAAGTTGAAGAAACATCTCAAGGATGATCAATGGAAACAGGATGCACATGAGCTCAGTTTCGAGTCTCATAGCAAAGGGTCTGAATACTTATGTAAATAAGGTATTTCTGTTTTTATTTTGAATAAATGTGCAAACATTTCTAAAAATCTGTTTTCGCTTTGGCATTATGGGATATTGTGTGTAGATTGATGAGGACATTTTTTTATTTAATCAATTTTAGAATAAGGCTTTAACGTAACAAAATGAATGAATTGGAACGCAGACTGCGAAACAGGCCTAATCGCCCAACATCAGTGCCCAACCTCACTAATGCTCTTGTGGCTGAATGGAAGCAAGTCCCCGCAGCAATGTTCCAACATCTAGTGGAAAGCCTTCCCAGAAGAATGGAGGCTGTTATAGCAGCAAAGTGGGGACCAACTCTATATTAATGCCCATGATTTGGAATGAGATGTTCGACGAGCAGGCGTCCACATACTTTTGGTCATGTAGTGTACATTATTGAAAAAAGCCCAGCAGGATAGGAGAAGACATAGAAACAGAATTACAGACAGACTTAATTCGATTCCCTCTGGAGCTAGCAGGGGTATCACAGGTTGGAGTACCAGGATCAAACAGAAAGGGGTGACAGAGAGCAGAATACCCCCCCCCCCCCCCCCCCCAAAAAAAAATGCAGGCCGAAATCAGTGGTCCTCTGTAGCTCAGCTGGTAGAGCACGGCGCTTGTAACGCCAAGGTAGTGGGTTCGATCCCCGGGACCACCCATACACAAAAAAAAAAATGTATGCACGCATGACTGTAAGTCGCTTTGGATAAAAGCGTCTGCTAAATGGCATATTATATTATTATATTATCACTTTCTGAGTCAAAATGCAGGCCGAAATCACTTTCTGAGTCAAAATGCAGGCCGCTTAGATTTCTTTTTAACCTGACTTAAAAAATGCAAACCTATGCAACATTAACCTATTAAAAACAGTTATATAGCAATGAGGTTTGTGCAGTAGGCTATAGGCTTGATACATTATCACTGCATATTAGATACATTATCATTATCATCATATTAGATACATTATCACTACTCTGCTTTGCCCTGCCAATGTTGTTATTCTCAGACCATTTAAAAATGATATAAATAAATTGGTCATTTAGCAGACGCTCTTATCCAGAGCGACTTACAGGAGCAATTAGGGTTAAGTGCCTTGCTCAAGGGCACATCGACAGATTTTTCACCTAGTCGGCTCGGGGATTAGAACCAGCAACCTTTCAGTTACTGGCACAACGCTCTTAACCACTAAGCTACCTGCCGCCCTAAAAATGATATAAAACTACTTGAGGTCTATGATCACTCAGGTAATACATCATCATTTGTGGAACAGCTGATTGAGCATAAAATGAAATAATTTGTTTTCTTTATTTTACTGGCATGCATCTGATGGTCAGTCTCAGGGTTTCCACTAGATAGCACAGCTAAAAAGTCAAAATTGGCTATATCGTAAAAATTCATGAAAACAAAAATTCATGAAAACAAAAAATGAATTTAAGGTTAGGTTTAGGCATAAGGTTAACAGTGTGTTTAAGGTTAGGGTTAAGGTTATTAATCACATTTTAAGAAGAGAAATTGTAGAAATACGCAAGTGTATGACTTTGTGGATGTGGTAACTAGTGATGACCCAGTCTCAGCTGAGGGAGAGCATCAGAGGGTCCGGTCCGCCTCTCACCGTCGGACCATCCCTCAACTCCCCCCCCGCTAACGCCTTGATCTGACCGGCAACTGTTCAACTTACACCTTTTGCTACTATTTCTGTCAAGCCTACGCGTACAATTTGATGTATACGTTGGATTTATCCACACAGAACGCACTGCAGCTACCTCTACAACGCAATGCTGCAAGGCAAACGCAGTGTTCCATTGGAAATGAATGTACTTCTGGTGTACCAGAATGCACAACGCTGTCGGTGTGATCAAGGCGTAAGACTGACCAAAAAGGGGACACCCGTCTCCGAGCTGATGGCGAAATAATGCCTCATGCAAAAAGTGTATGTTGTTACTCCTATGACCAGAAAATGTGAAATATTCCTCGATATAAAAAAAACACACAGCCGCTAATAATAACAATGCAAGCCTATCGATACACTTTGCTACTCGTACAAAGAGGCTGTAGTGATGGTTGCAGCGCGAATGGTAGAAGCGCGTTTTATGGCTGAATAAAAACTTCAACATGAACTCACTCATCAAAACTACAGCTCTTTGTTGTATTTGTTGACAGTCTTTCTCTAGTCATGGTTTTAGACGTTTTGAAATCACAGTGTTGTCAACTTACTTTGCTGTATGCTCGAGAAAGCTGGTAGAGAGCAAACACGGTGATCTGAGCAATCTGATTGGCTAGCAGTAGGCCTATAGGTAGGCGGAGTTTGTACCTTCAGACACATGAAATGGTTAAAAATGGGAACACTTCGCCTACCCAGCGTGCAGGGCAGCTGAAATAACACCTACTGCCAACAGCAGAGACAGAAAAACAGTTGGGAATGAAAGGCTTTATCATTTTTTTTTTTTATAGGAATGTTACGAGATCGACCGTGCTCGACCGTTTGGTGAACACTTATATATGGGGTAATGAATGAGCATATCTATTAAAAAAAAATATATATATTTCTGGGTTACATATTCATCAGAGTGCTTCAGGCATTTGTGCAGGGAGAATGACTTTGAGATGAATCACTAACCCTGTGAATCAAGCCATGATGGACTATGTAGAGATAACCTGTTTTTTGCAGGTTTAGTTTAAAGCCAGCTAATGTTGGAAGCCGCTAAAAGACACTCAGGAACCATTAAGTTCTCACTGACACTGACTGAAACTCGGTTTAACCAGGCTAACAGAGAGAGTTAGAAAAACACTCAACTAGCTTCAGAGTCAGTTGGCTGTTACCATTAGGTTCTCACTGACACAGACTGAAACACATTAGCTGTACATTAATCATACACGGAACATAGCCATACATTAAAGCTGAGATCCGCGATAGGCGAAATAGCGCCACTGGCCGCCCCCAGGCGCATTTGCTATTGTTTTTTGTTTTGAGGAAATTAGTATCCGGCATCGTGGTAAAACTGTACTGGATATCTGTATAATATCTATATCATGTTTCTAGGTCAGTGTAGTGACGGTGTTAGCAATCGGTTGTTTGGTCTGTAGGGCATGACAGAGCTGAACATGCATAGTTGCACAGCTGCACGCACACAGGCACTCTAGGTTACTCTAGGTTACTGCACATTCAGTAAACAGGTAGACACTCACACTCACACACACACACTCACACTCACACTCACACTCACACTCACACACACACACACACACACACACACACACACACACACACACACACACACACACACACACACTCACACACACACACACACACTCACACACACACTCACACACTCACACACACTCACACACACACTCACACACTCACACTCACACACACTCACACACACACTCACACTCACACTCACACTCACACACTCACACTCACACACACACTCACACACACTCACACTCACACACACACTCACACACTCACACTCACACTCACACACACACACTCTCACACACACACACTCACACACTCACACTCACACTCACACACTCACACACTCACACACTCACACACTCACACACACTCACACACACACTCACACACTCACACACTCACACACTCACACACTCACACACACACTCACACACTCACACACTCACACACTCACACTCACACTCACACACACACTCACACTCACACAATCACACACGCTAAAGTAGAGGCAGCTTATGTGACCATGTTAATAGATTCTGCATGTATATGCATGTATTTTTTTCCCAAGAACTGTTTTATGGGGTGTTTTTCTTCCCCAACCCACACAGCTATAGTTCTCACAGGGGGGGACGTTTCTCACAGGAAACACCCAGCAACTCTATTTTCCTGGCGGTGTGTGTGTGTGTGGGTGTGTCTGTGACCGTGTGTATGTGTGTGTGTGGAGGTGTGTGAAAGTGCTGCTTCACTAGTGAGAGCCCCTATGTTGTTTACAAAAAAATATAGCTCTGTTGCTAGGCAGACTACCTAATCCCTTTCCTCCAATCAGAGTCCAGGGAACACAGAGGAGCGAGAGGGAGTCACTCCAGTGAGCAGAGCATACAGTAGCTATAGCTAGCTGAGAGACCACTGCCTCACACACACACACACACACACACACACACACACACACACACACACACACACACACACACACACACACACACACACACACACACACACACACACACACACACACACACACACACACACACACACACACACACACACAAACTGTAGGAGCAGCTCTCAGCCTACAGTACAGGCTATGGTGACTGACTCCACTCACTTCAGTAGTACTAACATCAAATGCACATCAGTTCACAAGGAGATGCTAGCAGAGCAAAGCATACACTCTTAGAAAAAAGGTTTCTTCGGCTGTCCCCATAGGAGAACCCTTTTTGGTTCCAGATAAAAACCCTTTATGGTTCCAGGTAGAAACCTTTTAGATTCCATGTAGAACCCTCTGTTGAAAGGGTTATACATGAAACCCAAAACGGTTCTACTTGGAACCAAAAGGGTTCTACCTGGAAACAAAAAGGGTTGTTCAAAGGGTTCTCCTAAGTGGACAGACGAAAAACCCTTTTAGGTTCTAGGTAACACCTTTTTTTTCTAAGCGTTTAGTCTGGTCAGGTGTTGTGACAGCTTTATTGGTAATGTTATTAAAACTACTCCAGTCACATTCACTTTATGATCGTATGAAAAGCAGACCGTGTCAAATTGAAACACACATACACACGCACACACACACACACACACAAAAAATGTAAACAGGAAGAAGTGAAGAGAATCAAGCCTCCCCTCAGACTCCATCCTGATGCTGTTGTGAGACTCCATCCTGATGTTTGTTGAGGTGTTTAAAATCGAGCACACAGCCATACAATCTCCATAGACAAACATTGGCAGTAGAATGGCCTTACTGAAGAGCTCAGTGACTTTCAACGTGTCACCGTCATAGGATGCCACCTTTCCAACAAGTCAGTTCATCAAATTTCTGCCTGATGGTATATCACACCAACAGAGTCACCAACATAATCTAGACCCTGTTCCCTTTAACTCTGCTTCTGTTCTCCAGGACCTAGGGGTTCTGCCTAACACCCAGATGTGGATCCATCTGTAAGTGCTGTTATTGTGAAGTGAAAACATCTAGGAGCAACAACGGCTCAGCCACAAAGTGGTAGGCCACACAAAATCACAGAACAGGACAGCTGAAGTGCTGAAGTGCATTAACATCGCCTGTCTTTGGTTGTAACACTAACTACCGAGTTCCAAACTGCTTCTGGAAGCAACGTCAGCACAATAACTGTTCGTCAGGAGCTTCATGAAATGGGTTTCCATGGCCGAGCAGCCGCACACAAGCCTAAGATCACCATGCGCAATGCCAAGTGTCGGCTGGAGTGGTGTAAAGCTCGCCGCCATTGGACTCTGGAGCAGTGGAAACGCATTCTCTGGAGTGATGAATCACGCTTCACCATCTGGTAGTCCGACGGATGAATTTGGGTTTGGCGGATACCAGGAGAATGCTACCTACCCCAATGCATAGTGCCAACTGTAAGGTTTGGTGGAGGAGGAATAATGGTCTGGGGCTGTTTTTCGTGTTTCAGGCTAGGTCCCTTAGTTCCAGTGAAGGGAAATCTTAACGCTACAGCAATGACATTCTAGACGATTATGTGCTTCCAACTTTGTGGCAACAGTTTGGGGAAGGCCCTTTCCTGTTTCAGCATGACAATTCCCCCATGCACAAAGCGAGGTCCATACAGAAATGGTTTGTCGAGATCGGTGTGGAAGAACTTGACTGGCCTGCACAGAGCCCTGACCTCAACCCCATCGAACACCTTTGGGATAAATTGGAACGCCGAAAGAGAGCCAACATCAGTGCCCGACCTCACTAATGCTCTTGTGGCCAAATGGAAGCAAGTCCCCGCAGCAATGTTCCAACATCTAGTGGAAAGCCTTCCCAGAAGAGGGTAGCTGTTATAGCAGCAAAAGGGGGGGACCAACTCCATATTAATGCACATGATTTTGGAATGAGATGTTGTCCACATACTTTTGGTCATGTAGTGTATTTTACAGATACGGAGCAACAACACCCCCACGACTAAGATGTAACTTTCACGACACACAGATGCAGGCAGAATGTTCATTGTATGATAGGGGAGGGTTTTAGGGGGGTCCTACCTCATTCAACAGAGCTCCTCCTGTCCCTCCTGTGTGTCAGCACGTAAAACAGCCCATGGAAGGGTCCTTCAATCAGAACGCAGCACTGCTTCCTCTCAGCGCCCCCAGCACTACCTGAGGAGAGAGAGACAGGTAAACACTACCTGAGGAGAGAGAGACAGGTAAACACTACCTGAGGAGAGAGAGACAGGTAGACACTAGCTGAGAGAGAGAGACAGGTAGACACTAGCTGAGAGAGAGAGACAGGTAGACACTAGCTGAGAGAGAGAGACAGATAGACACTAGCTGAGAGAGAGAGACAGGTAGACACTAGCTGAAGAGAGAGAGACAGGTAGACACTAGCTGAGGAGAGATAGACAGGTAGACACTAGCTGAGAGAGAGACAGGTAGACACTAGCTGAGAGAGAGAGACAGATAGACACTAGCTGAGGAGAGAGAGACAGGTAGACACTAGCTGAGAGAGAGACAGGTAGACAAGGTCAGAGAGCGAGACAGATAGACACTAGCTGAGGAGAGAGGTAGACAGGTAGACACTAGCTGAGAGAGAGAGACAGGTAGACACTAGCTGAGAGAGAGAGACAGGTAGACACTAGCTGAGAGAGAGAGACAGGTAGACACTAGCTGAGAGAGAGAGACAGGTAGACACTAGCTGAGAGAGAGACAGGTAGACACTAGCTGAGGAGAGAGAGACAGGTAGACACTAGCTGAGAGAGAGAGACAGGTAGACACTAGCTGAGGAGAGAGAGACAGGTAGACACTAGCTGAGGAGAGAGAGACAGGTAGACACTAGCTGAGAGAGAGAGACAGGTAGACACTAGCTGAGAGAGAGACAGGTAGACACTAGCTGAGAGAGAGACAGATAGACAGGTCAGACAGCTAGACAGTAGACAGGTCAGACAGGTAGACAGGTCAGACAGGTAGACAGGTCAGACACAAGCTGTGATAAGAGTGTGACGTTAATATGGTTTCATCAAACTCAGTCCAAATAAAAACTGTAACATTTCACATGATACACTCACTGTTTTTACATGAACACAGAAACGCTACAATACAACACACACATATGCACACACACTGTAATGTAGAGAACAGAATACACAATGTGGGACTAATTAGGGATGTTGTGTTGACGTGAGGCACAGACAGACAGACAGACAGCTAGTCTCTCCTGCCTTTTGTGTTGTTGTCTGAGCTCTGTCCATATACTGGAGCTGCAGCATTATAGTACATCCTCCCTAGACATCATGCAGTCAGCCAGTAAGTCAGCCAGTCAACCAGTCGTCAGCCAGCCAGCCAGTCAGTCAGCCTGCTCTTAACAATGAGCCTGTTTCCAGACCAGTATTCACAGAGCAGGACTTCATTAGGAGGGAGATCTTATTTTTATGTAATTTTTATTTTAACCAAAAAAATTAAGGATTCTAGCTTTAAAATCTCAAATTATTTTTCATTGTGCTTCAATTGTTTTTGTGTGTACCTACATTTTTCAACTTAGGCGCAAACATTGCTCCTTGTAAAAAATGTCAGCGTAGAGCATCAATATACACAGCAATACACAAAGAGAAAAACACAGTCATAGAAAACAAACACATTCTTCAGTAAAAAGGTCCTCAATCAGCCTTTTGAATTACCCTAGAGGCACCAATTCATCCAACTTGGAGATCATTCCAAAAAGTAAGGTTCAAATTTACCCAACTCAGTGTTGATCGAAGGGCTCTCCAGAGATAGCCCTCCCTGAGACCGTGTCCGGTATATCGTACGCCTGTAATTCAACAATTAAGTAAGGTATGGCAGAAGTTTATGCAGGAGGGCTTTATAAACAAAAAGTGCAATGCATCGATCTTCAAAGAGGACCAGCTTACTTTGTGATACATAATGCAGTGATGTGTACACTGAACCTGTCACCCATAAATAAAGCATAGTGCACTATGATAAACTGTGTCCAATGGCTTCAGTACAGTGGCAGCTGCATTCATATAGACAACATCGCCATAGTCTATAACCGGAAGACTGCTGTACCTGATGCTCCAGGCACTAACCAACAGGGGGCGCTGTCCTTTACAGTATCTGTATGAGACATTGCATTCCATACTGTAACCACTCTCTCTCTACAGCCTCCCTCCCTCCCTCCCTCCTCCTCCCTCCTCCCTCCCCTCCCTCCCTCCCTCCCTCTCTCCCTCCCACAGGTTATGAGCTTCCAACTATGATAATAGAGAGAGAATGTCTGTGTGGCTTCACAGATGGAGAGAAAGAATCAATATGTTTCTATGGGAGTGGAAAGCACTGGGCTTATGTTACAGCAGGGACCGAGTCCAGGCCACCCGCGCCACACACACACACTGGGCCTCTCCTCCGCACTGCCCACTGAGACTGATGGCGAGAGAGGAAGTGGGCTTGATATGTGGAAAGAGAGAGAGAGAGAGAGAGAGAGAGAGAGAGAGAGAGAGAGAGAGAGAGAGAGAGAGAGAGAGAGAGAGAGAGAGAGAGAGAGAGAGAGAGAGAGAGAGAGACAGAGACAGAGACAGAGAGTCAGCCAGCCTTATGGTACCAAGACAGGTGGGTAGATCAATAATACCCAATACATGTCAGTTTGTTTGTAAATGACAGAGCGATGACTCAAATCAAATTTATTTGCCACATGCGCCGAATACAACAGGTGTAGACATTACCGTGAAATGCTTACTTACAGCCCTTAACCAACAATGCATTTATTTCTTAATAAAAAAGTAAAATAAAACAACAACAACAAAAAAGTGTTGAGAAAAAAAGAGCAAAGTAAAATAAAATAACAGTGGGGAGGCTATATACATTGGGGGTACCGGTGTAGAATCAATGTGCGGGGGCACCGACTAGTTGATGTAGTTGAGGTAATATGTACATGTGGGTAGAGTTAAAGTGACTATGCATAAATAATTAACAGAGTAGCAGCAGCGTAAAAAGATGGGGTGGGGGGGCAAGTAGTCCGGGTAGCCATGATTAGCTGTTCAGGAGTCTTATGGCTTGGGGGTAGAAGCTGTTGAGAAGCCTTTTGGACCTAGACTTGGCGCTCCGGTACCGCTTGCCGTGCGGTAGCAGAGAGAACAGTCTATGACTAGGGTGGCTGGAGTCTTTGACAATTTTGAGGGCCTTCCTCTGACACCGCCTGGTATAGAGGTCCTGGATGGCAGGAAGCTTGGCCTCAGTGATGTACTGGGCCGTACGCACTACCCTCTGTAGTGCCTTGCGGTCGGAGGCCGAGCAGTTGCCATACCAGGCGGTGATGCAACCAGTCAGGATGCTCTCGATGGTGCAGCTGTAGAACTTTTGAGGATCTGAGGACCCATGCCAAATCTTTTCAGTCTCCTGAGGGGGAATAGGCTTTGTCGTGCCCTCTTCACGACTGTCTTGGTGTGTTTGGACCATGATAGTTCGTTGGTGATGTGGACACCAAGGAACTTGAAGCTCTCAACCTGTTCCACTACAACCCCGTGGATGAGAATGGGGGCGTGCTCAGTCCTCTTTTTTTTCTTGTAGTCCACAATCATCTCCTTTGTCTTGGTCATGTTGAGGGAGAGGTTGTTATCCTGGCACCACACGGCCAGGTCTCTGATGGTATTGGAGTTGTGCCTGGCCATGCAGTCATGGGTGAACAGGGAGTACAGGAGGGGACTGAGCACGCACCCCGTGTTGAGGATCAGCGTGGCAGATGTGTTGTTACCTACCCTTACCACCTGGGGGCGGCCCGTCAGGAAGTCCAGGATCCAGTTGCAGAGGGAGGTGTTTAGTCTCAGGATCCTTAGCTTAGTGATGAGCTTTGAGGGCACTATGGTGTTGAACGCTGAGCTGTAGTCAATGAATAGCATTCTCACGTAGGTGTTCCTCTTGTCCAGGTGGGAAAGGGCAGTGTGGAGTGCAATAGAGATTGCATCATCTGTGGATCTGTTGGGGCAGTATGCAAATTGGAGTGGGTCTAGGGTTTCTGGGATAATGGTGTTGATGTGAGCCATGACCAGCCTTTCAAAGCACTTCATGGCTACAGATGTCAGTGCTACGGGTCGGTAGTCATTTAGGCAGGTTATCTTAGTGTCCTTGGGCACAGACTATGGGCTGCTTTGGGTACAGACTCAGTCAGGGACATTTAGTCGTGAAAATTAGTTGGAGCAAGCTCGGAGTACACGCCTGGTACATGGTGTGTGAATGTGACTGCTTAAAAGTCTTACTCACATCGGCTATGGAGAGCGTGATCACATAGTCATCCGGAACAGCTGGTGCTCTCATGCATGCTTTGGTGTTGCTTGCCTCGAAGCGAGCATAGAAGTGGTTTAGCTCATCTGGTAGGCTTGTGTCACTGGGCAGCTCGCGGCTGTGCTTCCCTTTGTAGTCTGTAATAGTTTTCAATCGATAGTGACTCAAATCATTTAGCCTGTGATTCTGAGGATGGCTGTGTATGAATGAAGACTCAACATCTGCACAGCGATAGACCTTGACTGAGTTTGGAATGATTATGCTGACTGAATTTTGAATGATTACGCTGACTGAGTTTTGAATGATTACGCTGACTGAGTTTTGAATGATTACGCTGACATTTACAGATCACAGATACTCCTTCTGTTTCTGGCAACTCCTCTGTGTGCGATATCTCTCTCTCTCTCTCTCTCTCTCTCTCTCTCTCTCTCTCTCTCTCTCTCTCTCTCTCTCTCTCTCTCTCTCTCTCTCTCTCTCTCTCTCTCTCTCTCTCTCTCTCTCTCTCTCTCTCTCTCTCTCTCTCTCTCTCTCTCTCTCTCTCTCTCTCTCTCTCTCTCTCTCTCTCTCTCTCTCTCTCTCTCACCACATATCAAGCCCACTTCCTCTCTCGCCATCAGTCTCAGTGGGCAGTGCGGAGGAGAGGCCCAGTGTGTGGCGCGGGTGGGCTGGACTCGGTCCCTGCTGTAACATAAGCCCAGTGCTTTCCACTCCCATAGAAACATATTGATTCTTTCTCTCCATCTGTGAAGCCAGACAGACATTCTCTCTCTATTATCATAGTTGGAAGCTCATAACCTGTGGGAGGGAGGGAGGGAGGGAGGGAGGGGAGGAGGGAGGGAGGGAGAGAGGGAGGGAGGGAGGGAGAGGAGGGAGGGAGGGAGGGAGGGAGAGAGGCTGTAGAGAGAGTGTGGTTACATTATGGAATGCAATGTCTCATACAGATACTGTAAAGGACAGCGCCCCCTGTTGGTTAGTGCCTGGAGCATCAGGTACAGCAGTCTTCCGGTTATAGACTATGGCGATGTTGTCTATATGAATGCAACTGCCACTGTATTGAAGCCATTGGACACAGTTTATCATAGTGCACTATGCTTTATTACGGGTGACAGGTTCAGTGTACACATCACTGCATTATGTATCACAAAGTAAGCTGGTCCTCTTTGAAGATCGATGCATTGCACTTTTTGTTTATAAAGCCCTCCTGCATAAACTTCTGCCATACCTTAATTAATTGTTGAATTACAGGTGTACGATATACCAGACACGGTCTCAGGGAGGGCTATCTCTGGAGAGCCCTTTGATCTACACTGAGTTGGGTAAATTTGAACCTTACTTTTGGAAATGATCTCCAAGTTGGATGAATTGGTGCCTCTAGGGTAATTCAAAAGGCTGATTGAGGACCTTTTTACTGAAGAATGTGTTTGTTTTCTATGACTGTGTTTTTCTCTTTGTGTATTGCTGTGTATATTGATGCTCTACGCTGACATTTTTTACAAGGAGCAATGTTTGCGCCTAAGTTAAAAAATGTTGGCACACACAAAAACAATTGAAGCACAATGAAAAATAATTGAGATTTTAAAGCTAGAATCCTTATTTTTTTTTGGTTAAAATAAAAATTACATTAAAAAAAGATCTCCCTCCTAATGAAGTTCTGCTCTGTGAATACTGGTCTGGAAACAGGCTCATTGTTAAGAGCAGGCTGACTGACTGGCTGACTTACTGGCTGACTGGCTGACTGACTGGCTGACTAACTGACTTACTGGCTGACTGGCTGACTGACTTACTGTCTGACTGGCTGACTGGCTGACTGACTTACAGGCTGACTGACTTACTGGCTGACTGACTTACTGACTGACTAACTGACTAACTGTCTGACTGGCTGACTGACCGATGCCCTGGTTCCATTTGATTAGCAGTAAACTGCATCGCAGTGAATATAGATGGTTCACAACGGAGACTCATGGGCGCGCACAATTGGCCCACCAGGGTAGGGAGGGAATGGCCGGCAGGGATGTTCAGTGATAGAGCAGGCTTTGCAACGCCGTCATGGGGGCCAGTAAAAAAAAAAAAAAAATTCACTAACTGAATGGAAGGCTCTGCAAATGACTGTAATGTTCACACACCACCACACACACACCACCCCATACATGTTTTATTTTGGACTGGAATGGCGCTGCAAAGGATAGCATCCGCTTTAAGGGCTTTCTGACCAGTTCTGCTATTTTGCGCTTATCTTAACTTTGTTTGTACATAATGTTTCCGCCATCGTTTCCTATGACCGAAAACAGCCTCTGGACATCAGAACAGCGATCACTAACCTCAATTTGGATGAAGATGTCTACTTCAATGAGTCGGAGGTGCAGGATACACTGCTCACCCCGGACCAGGCACCAATTACCGAAACTCAAGAAAAGCGGCGTAAGAGAGGCCAACGTGAGGTCACCCTGACAAAACGATGTTGGCGAGTACATCAATCGCCTCTACCCTCCGTTCTATTGTGCAACATTTGCCCATTATTATTTTCTAAATTCTTCAAGCTCTGTCAAATTGGTTGTTGATCATTGATAGACAACCATTTTCAAGTCTTGCCACAGATTTTCAAGTAGATTTAAGTCAAAACTGTAACTTGGCCACTCAGGAACTTCCACTGTCATCTTGGTAAGCAGCTCCAATGTAGATTTGGCCTTGTGTTATAGGTTATTGTCCTGCATCTCCCAGTGTCTGGTGGGAAGCTGACTGAACCAGGTTCTCCTCTAGGATTTTGCCTGTGCTTAGCTCCATTTAGTTAATTTTTTATCCTGAAAACCTCCCCAGTCCTTAACAGATAAAAGCATACCCATAACATGATGCAGCCACCGCCATGCTTGAAAATATAAAGAGTGGTACTCAGTGATGTGTTGTGTTGGATTTGCCCCAAACATAATACTTTGTATTCAGGACATAAAGAAACAATTTTTGCCACAGTTTTAGCAGTTTTACTTTAGTGCCTTATTGCAAACAGGATGCATGTTTTGGAATATTTTTTATTCTGTACTAGTTTCCTTCTTTTCACTCTGTCATTTAGTTTAGTATTGTGGAGTAACTACAATGTTGTTGATCCATCCTCAGTTTTCTCCTATCACTGCCATTAAACTCTGTAACTGTTTTAAAGTCAGCTTTGTCCTCATGGTGAAATCCCTGAGCTGTGTCCTTCCTCTACCGCAACAGAGTTAGAAAGGACATCTGTATCTTTGTAGTGACTGCGCGTATTGACACACCATCCAAAGTGTAATTACTAACTACACCATAATCAAAGGAATATTCAGTGTCTGCTTTTTGTATTTTTACCCATCTACCAATAGGTGCCCTTCTTTGCGAGGCATTGGAAAAGCTCCCTGGTCTTTGAGTTTGAATCTGTGCTTGAAATTCACTGCTCAACTGAGGGACCTTAAAGATAATTGTATGTGTGGGGTACAGAGATGAGGTAGTCATTCAAAAATCATGTTAAACACTATTATTACACACAGAGTGAGTCCATGCAACTTATTATGTGACTTGTTAAGCAAATGTTTACTCCTGAACGTATTTAGGCTTGCCATAACAAAGGGGTTGAATACTTATTGACTCAAGACATTTCAGCTTTTCATTTTTAATTAATTTGCAAACATTTTTAAAAAACATAATTCCACTTTCACATTATGGGGTATTGTGTGTAGGCCAGTGACAAACAATCTCAATTTGATCCATTTTAAATTCAGGCTGTAACACAACAACATTTTAAAAAAGTCAAGGGGTGTGAATACTTTCTGAAGGTAAATCCTCCTGATTCCTGCTTACAAAAACTTAAACTTTAACTGCACAGAGCCCTGACCTCAACCCCATGTAACAATAAATACTGGTAATTCTATCCTCCGGATTCCTTACAAGCAAAGACTCTAACAGAAAGTAGCAGCGACGCTCTCAATACGGAAATGGTCAGAAGAAGCGGATGCTACACTACAGGACTTTTTCGCTAGCACAGACTGGAATATGTTCCGGGATTCATCCGATGGCATTGAGGAGTTTACCACATCAGTCACTGGCTCATTAATACAGTGGGGAAAATAAGTATTTAGTCAGCCACCAATTGTGCAAGTTCTCCCACTTAAAAAGATGATAGAGGCCTGTAATTTTCATCATAGGTACACGTCAACTATGACAGACAAAATGAGAAAAAAAATCCAGAAAATCACATTGTATGATTTTTTATGAATTTATTTGCAAATTATGGTGGAAAATAAGTATTTGGTCAATACCTACAAAAAGTTTCTCAATACTTCTGTTATATACCCTTTGTTGGCAATGACACAGGTCAAACGTTTTCTTCACAAGGTTTTCACGCACTGTTGCTGGTATTTTGGCCCATTCCTCCATGCAGATCTCCTCTAGAGCAGTGATGTTTTGGGGCTGTCGCTGGGCAACACGGACTTTCAACTCCCTCCAAAGATTTTCTATGGGGTTGAGATCTGGAGACTGGCTAGGCCACTCCAGGACCTTGAAATGCTTCTTACGAAGCCACTCCTTCGTTGCCCGGGCGGTGTGTTTGGGATCATTGTCATGCTGAAAGACCCAGCCACGTTTCATCTTCAATGCCCTTGCTGATGGAAGGAGGTTTTCACTCAAAATCTCACGATACATGGTCCCATTCATTCTTTCCTTTACACGGATCAGTCGTCCTGGTCCATTTGCAGAAAAAACAGCCCCAAAGCATGATGTTTCCACCCCAATGCTTCACAGTAGGTATGGTGTTCTTTGGATGCAACTCAGCATTCTTTGTCCTCCAAACACGACTGAGTTGAGTTTTTACCAAAAAGTTCTATTTTGGTTTCATATGACATTCTCCCAATCCTCTTCTGGATCATCCAAATGCACTCTAGCAAACTTCAGACGGGCCTGGACATGTACTGGCTTAAGCAGGGGGACACGTCTGGCACTGCAGGATTTTAGTCCCTGGCGGCGTAGTGTGTTACTAATGGTAGGCTTTGTTACTTTGGTCCCAGCTCTCTGCAGGTCATTCACTAGGTCCCCCTGTGTGGTTCGGGGATTTTTGGTCACCGTTCTTGTGATCATTTTGACCCCACGGGGTGAGATCTTGCGTGGAGCCCCAGATCGTGGGAGATTATCAGTGGTCTTGTATGTCTTCCATTTCCTAATAATTGCTCCCACAGTTGATTTCTTCAAACCAAGCTGCTTACCTATTGCAGATTCAGTCTTCCCAGCCTGGTGCAGGTCTACAATTTTGTTTCTGGTGTCCTTTGACAGCTCTTTGGTCTTGGCCATAGTGGAGTTTGGAGTGTGACTGTTTGAGGTTGTGGACAGGTGTCTTTTATACTGATAACAAGTTCAAACAGGTGCCATTAATACAGGTAACGAGTGGAGGACAGAGGAGCCTCTTAAAGAAGAAGTTACAGGTCTGTGAGAGCCAGAAATCTTGCTTGTTTGTCGGTGACCAAATACTTATTTTCCACCATAATTTGCAAATAAATTCATTAAAAATCCTACAATGTGATATTCTGGATTTTTTTTTCCTCAATTGTCTGTCATAGTTGATGTGTACCTATGATGAAAATTACAGGCCTCTCTCATCTTTTTAAGTGGGAGAACTTGCACAATTGGTGGCTGACTAAATACTTTTTTTCCCCACTGTAGGTGCATCGACGACGTCATCCCCACAGTGACCGTACGTACATATCCCAACCAGAAGCCATGGATTGCAGGCAACATTCGCACTGAGCTAAAGGCTAGAGCAGCTGCTTTCAAGGAGTGGGACACTAATCCGGACGCTTACAAGACGAACCATCAAATGGGCAAAGATTCAATACAGAACTAACTTTGAATCCTACTACACCAGCTCTGACGCTCGTCGAATATGGCAGGGCTTGCAAACTATCATGGATTAGAAAAGGAAACCAAGCCACGAGCTGCCCAGTGACTCGAGCCTACCAGACGAGAAAAATGTGTTTTATACTTGTTTCGAGGCAAGCAACACTGAACCATGCATGAGAGCACCAGCTGTTCCGGACGACTGTGTGATCACGCTCGCCGATGTGAGTAAGACCTTTAAACAGGTTAACATTCACAAGGCCACAGGGCGGATTACAAGATGGATTACCAGGACGCGTACTCAAGAGCATGCGCTGACCATCTGGCAAGTGTCTTCACCGACATTTTCAAACTTTCCCTGACCCAGTCTGTAATATTACAAGCAGACCACCATAGTCCCTGTGCCCAAGAACGCCAAGGTAACCTGTCTGAATGACTATCGCCCCGTAGCACTCACATCTGTAGCCATGAAATGCTTTGAAAGGCGGGTCATGGCTCACATCAACACCATCATCCTAGACACCCTGGACCCACTCCAATTCGCATACCGCCCCAACAGATCCACAGATGACGCAATCTCTATTGCACTGCACACTGCCCTTTCCCACCTGGACAAGAAGAACACCTATGTGAGAATGCTGTGCTGTTTATTGACTACAGCTCAGCGTTCAACACCATAGTGCCCTCCAAGCTCATCACCAAGATCCTGGGACTAAACACCTACCTTGACTTCTTGACGGGCCAACCCCAGGTGGTGAGGGTAGGCAACAATACATCCACCATGCTGACACTCAACACGGGAGCACCTCAGGGGTGCGTGCTTAGTCCCATCCTGTAATCCCTGTTCAACCACGACTGTGTGGCTGCGCACTACTCCAACACCATAATTACGTTTGCTGGCGACACAACGGTGTTAAGCCTGATCACCAATGACGATGAGACAGCCTACGGGGAGAAGGTCAGAGACCTGGCAGTGTGGTGCCAGGACAACAATCTCTCCCTCAACGTCAGCAAGACAAAGGAGCTGATCGTGAACTACAGTAAATAGTGGGCCGAGGGTTGTAGTGGAGCGGGCCGAGAGCTTCAAGTTCCTTGGTGTCCACATCACTAAGGATCTATCATGGTCCAAACACACCAACACAGTCGTGAAGAGGGCACAACAACGCCTCTTCCCCCTCAGGAGGCTGAAAAGATTTGGCATGGGCCCTCAGATCCCAAAATATTCCTACAGCTGCACCATTGAGGGCATCTTGACTGGCTGCATCACCGCTTGGTATAGCAACTGCTTGGCATCCCACCGCAAGGCGCTACAGAGGGGTAGTCACTGGGGCCGAGCTCCCTGCCATCCAGGACCTCTATACCAGGCGGTGTCAGAGGATGGCCCTAAAATTGTCAAAGATACCAGCCACCCAAGTCATAGACTGTTCTCTCTGCTACCGCACGGGAAGCAGTACTGATGCACCAAGTCTGGAACCAACAGGACCCTGAACAGTTTCTACCCCAAGCCATAAGACTGCTAAATAGTTAGCTAAATAGTTAACCAAATAGCTACCCGGACTATCTGCATTGACCCTTTTTGCACTAAATCTTTTGACTCCTCACGCTGCTGCTAATGTTTATTATCTGTCACTTCATTCATAGTTATATGTACATATCTACCTTATTATAGCCAAGTTATCATTACTCATTGTGAATCTATTATGACTTTTATTATTACGTGTTTTACTTTTCTATTATTTCTCTGTTTTCTTTCTCTCTGCATTGTTGGGAAGTGCCTGTAAGTAAGCATTTCACTGCTAGTCTACACCTGTTGTTAACGAAGCATGTGACAAATACAATTTTATTTGATTGACTTGACCTCCACTCCCCCTTCTATTCAGTGCTGCAGGCTGTCTGATCCACTCTGCTTTGCAATTCAATCAGCCACTCAGCCCCTCCACTGCAGGGGTACAACACTACAGCAGCTAATTGGCCTGCTCTGATTAAAATACTGGAGAAGATACGTGTGTGTGTGTGTGTGTGTGTGTGTGTGTGTGTGTGTGTGTGTGTGTGTGTGTGTGTGTGTGTGTGTGTGTGTGTGTGTGTGTGTGTGTGTGTGTGTTTAAATGTGTGTTCGCATGTGTGTAGTCCAAATGTGGAGAGGGAAGATGCGTTTTCTTCTCCCATAGAGATAGAGCTCTTTACTTGTTATGAACCCACATATATTCTCACAGTTACCAAGCATCCATACATATGAAACAAACACACACTGTGATATAATGGACTGTGTAACCTAGACAGTGGTAATGGACTGTGTAACCTAGACAGTGGTAATGGACTGTGTAACCTAGACAGGGGTAATGGACTGTGTAACCTAGACAGTGGTAATGGACTGTGTAACCTAGACAGTGGTAATGGACTGTGTAACCTAGACAGTGGTAATGGACTGTGTAACCTAGACAGTGGTAATGGACTGTGTAACCTAGACAGTGATAATGGACTGTGTAACCTAGACAGGGGTAATGGACTGTGTAACCTAGACAATGGTAATGGACTGTGTAACCTAGAGAGTGGACTGTGTAACCTAGACAGTGGTAATGGACTGTGTAACCTAGACAGTGGTAATGGACTGTGTAACCTAAACAGTGGTAATGGACTCTGTAACCTAGACAGTGGTAATGGACTGTGTAACCTAGACAGTGATAATGGACTGTGTAACCTAGACAGTGGTAATGGACTGTGTAACCTAGACAGTGGTAATGGACTGTGTAACCTAGACAGTGGTAATGGACTGTGTAACCTAGACAGTGGTAATGGACTGTGTAACCTAGACAGTGGTAATGGACTGTGTAACCTAGACAGTGGTAATGGACTGTGTAACCTAGACAGTGGTAATGGACTGTGTAACCTAGACAGTGGTAATGGACTGTGTAACCTAGACAGTGGTAATGGACTGTGTAACCTAGACAGTGGTAATGGACTGTGTAACCTAGACAGTGATAATGGACTGTGTAACCTAGACAGTGGTAATGGACTGTGTAACCTAGACAGTGGTAATGGACTGTGTAACCTAGAGAGTGGACTGTGTAACCTAGACAGTGGTAATGGACTGTGTAACCTAGACAGTGGTAATGGACTGTGTAACCTAGACAGTGGTAATGGACTCTGTAACCTAGACAGTGGTAATGGACTGTGTAACCTAGACAGTGATAATGGACTGTGTAACCTAGACAGTGGTAATGGACTGTGTAACCTAGACAGTGGTAATGGACTGTGTAACCTAGACAGTGGTAATGGACTGTGTAACCTAGACAGTGGTAATGGACTGTGTAACCTAGACAGTGGTAATGGACTGTGTAACCTAGACAGTGGTAATGGACTGTGTAACCTAGACAGTGGTAATGGACTGTGTAACCTAGACAGTGGTAATGGACTGTGTAACCTAGACAGTGGTAATGGACTGTGTAACCTAGACAGTGGTAATGGACTGTGTAACCTAGACAGTGGTAATGGACTGTGTAACCTAGACAGGGGTAATGGACTGTGTAACCTAGACAGTGGTAATGGACTGTGTAACCTAGACAGTGGTAATGGACTGTGTAACCTAGACAGTGGTAATGGACTGTGTAACCTAGACAGTGGTAATGGACTGAGTAACCTAGACAGTGGTAATGGACTGTGTAACCTAGACAGTGGTAATGGACTGTGTAAAGTAGACAGTGATAATGGACTGTGTAACCTAGACAGTGGTAATGGACTGTGTAACCTAGACAGTGGTAATGGACTGTGTAACCTAGACAGTGGTAATGGACTGTGTAACCTAGACAGTGGTAATGGACTGTGTAACCTAGACAGTGGTAATGGACTATGTAACCTAGACAGTGGTAATGGACTGTGTAACCTAGACAGTGGTAATGGACTGTGTAAAGTAGACAGTGATAATGGACTGTGTAACCTAGACAGGGGTAATGGACTGTGTAACCTAGACAGTGGTAATGGACTGTGTAACCTAGACAGTGGTAATGGACTGTGTAACCTAGACAGTGGTAATGGCATGTATAACCTAGACAGTGGTAATGGACTGTGTAACCTAGACAGTGATAATGGACTGTGTAACCTAGACAGGGGTAATGGACTGTGTAACCTAGACAGTGGTAATGGACTGTGTAACCTAGACAGTGGTAATGGACTGTGTAACCTAGACAGTGGTAATGGACTGTGTAACCTAGACAGTGATAATGGACTGTGTAACCTAGAGAGTGGACTGTGCAACCTAGACAGTGGTAATGGACTGTGTAACCTAGACAGTGATAATGGACTGTGTAACCTAGACAGTGGTAATGGACTGTGTAACCTAGACAGTGGTAATGGACTGTGTAACCTAGACAGTGGTAATGGACTCTGTAACCTAGACAGTGATAATGGACTGTGTAATCTAGACAGTGGTAATGGACTGTGTAACCTAGACAGTGATAATGGACTGTGTAACCTAGACAGTGGTAATGGACTGTGTAACCTAGACAGTGGTAATGGACTGTGTAACCTAGACAGTGGTAATGGACTGTGTAACCTAGACAGTGGTAATGGACTGTGTAACCTACACAGTGGTAATGGACTGTGTAACCTAGACAGTGGTAATGGACTGTGTAACCTAGACAGTGGTAATGGACTGTGTAACCTAGACAGTGGTAATGGACTGTGTAACCTAGACAGTGGTAATGGACTGTGTAACCTAGACAGTGGTAATAGACTGTGTAACCTAGACAGTGGTAATGGACTGTGTAACCTAGACAGGGGTAAAGGACTGTGTAACCTAGACAGTGGTAATGGACTGTGTAACCTAGACAGTGGTAATGGACTGTGTAACCTAGACAGGGGTAATAGACTGTGTAAAGTAGACAGTGATAATGGACTGTGTAACCTAGACAGTGGTAATGGACTGTGTAAAGTAGACAGTGATAATGGACTGTGTAACCTAGACAGGGGTAATGGACTGTGTAACCTAGACAGTGGTAATGGACTGTGTAACCTAGACAGTGGTAATGGACTGTGTAACCTAGACAGTGGTAATGGCATGTATAACCTAGACAGTGGTAATGGACTGTGTAACCTAGACAAAGATAATGGACTGTGTAACCTAGACAGGGGTAATGGACTGTGTAACCTAGACAGTGGTAATGGACTGTGTAACCTAGACAGTGGTAATGGACTGTGTAACCTAGACAGTGATAATGGACTGTGTAACCTAGAGAGTGGACTGTGCAACCTAGACAGTGGTAATGGACTGTGTAACCTAGACAGTGATAATGGACTGTGTAACCTAGACAGTGGTAATGGACTGTGTAACCTAGACAGTGGTAATGGACTGTGTAACCTAGAGAGTGGACTGTGTAACCTAGACAGTGGTAATGGACTGTGTAACCTAGACAGTGATAATGGACTGTGTAACCTAGACAGTGGTAATGGACTGTATAACCTAGACAGTGGTAATGGACTGTGTAACCTAGACAGTGATAATGGACTGTGTAACCTAGACAGTGATAATGGACTGTGTAACCTAGAGAGTGGACTGTGCAACCTAGACAGTGGTAATGGACTGTGTAACCTAGACAGTGATAATGGACTGTGTAACCTAGACAGTGGTAATGGACTGTGTAACCTAGACAGTGGTAATGGACTGTGTAACCTAGAGAGTGGACTGTGTAACCTAGACAGTGGTAATGGACTGTGTAACCTAGAGAATGGTAATGGACTGTGTAACCTAGACAGTGGTAATGGACTGCGTAACCTAGACAGTGGTAATGGACTGTGTAACCTAGAGAGTGGACTGTGTAACCTAGACAGTGGTAATGGACTGTGTAACCTAGACAATGGTAATGGACTGTGTAACCTAGACAGTGGTAATGAACTGTGTAACCTAGAGAGTGGTAATGGACTGTGTAACCTAGACAGTGGTAATGGACTGTGCAACCTAGACAGTGGTAATGGACTGTGTAACCTAGACAGTGGTAATGGACTGTGTAACCTAGACAGTGGTAATGGACTGTGTAACCTAGACAGTGGTAATGGACTGTGTAACCTAGACAGTGGTAATGGCATGTATAACCTAGACAGTGGTAATGGACTGTGTAACCTAGACAGTGGTCATGGACTGTGTAACCTAGACAGTGGTAATGGACTGTGTAAAGTAGACAGTGATAATGGACTGTGTAACCTAGACAGGGGTAATGGACTGTGTAACCTAGACAGTGGTAATGGACTGTGTAACCTAGAGAATGGTAATGGACTGTGTAACCTAGACAGTGGTAATGGACTGCGTAACCTAGACAGTGGTAATGGACTGTGTAACCTAGAGAGTGGACTGTGTAACCTAGACAGTGGTAATGGACAGTGTAACCTAGACAGTGGTAATGGACTGTGTAACCTAGACAGTGGTAATGGCATGTATAACCTAAACAGTGGTAATGGACTGTGTAACCTAGACAGTGATAATGGACTGTGTAACCTAGACAGGGGTAATGGACTGTGTAACCTAGACAGTGGTAATGGACTGTGTAACCTAGACAGTGGTAATGGACTGTGTAACCTCGACAGTGGTAATGGACTGTGTAACCTAGACAGTGGTAATGGACTGTGTAACCTAGACAGTGATAATGGACTGTGTAACCTAGAGAGTGGACTGTGCAACCTAGACAGTGGTAATGGACTGTGTAACCTAGACAGTGATAATGGACTGTGTAACCTAGACAGTGGTAATGGACTGTGTAACCTAGACAGTG
Source organism: Coregonus clupeaformis (assembly GCF_020615455.1). Lineage (NCBI taxonomy): Eukaryota > Metazoa > Chordata > Actinopteri > Salmoniformes > Salmonidae > Coregonus > Coregonus clupeaformis. The sequence continues at coordinate 251,396 of NW_025534049.1, forward strand.
GTAATGGACTGTGTAACCTAGAGAGTGGACTGTGTAACCTAGACAGTGGTAATGGACTGTGTAACCTAGAGAATGGTAATGGACTGTGTAACCTAGACAGTGGTAATGGACTGCGTAACCTAGACAGTGGTAATGGACTGTGTAACCTAGAGAGTGGACTGTGTAACCTAGACAGTGGTAATGGACTGTGTCACCTAGACAATGGTAATGGACTGTGTAACCTAGACAGTGGTAATGAACTGTGTAACCTAGACAGTGGTAATGGACTGTGTAACCTACACAGTGGTAATGGACTGTGTAACCTAGACAGTGGTAATGGACTGTGTAACCTAGACAGTGGTAATGGACTGTGTAACCTAGACAATGGTAATGGACTGTGTAACCTAGACAGGGGTAATGGACTGTGTAACCTAGACAGGGGTAATGGACTGTGTAACCTAGACAGGGGTAATGGACTGTGTAACCTAGACAGTGGTAATGGACTCTGTAACCTAGACAGTGATAATGGACTGTGTAACCTAGACAGTGGTAATGGACTGTGTAACCTAGACAGTGGTAATGGACTGTGTAACCTACACAGTGGTAATGGACTGTGTAACCTAGACAGTGGTAATGGACTGTGTAACCTAGACAGTGGTAATGGACTGTGTAACCTAGACAGTGGTAATGGATGTGTAACCTAGACAGTGGTAATGGACTGTGTAAAGTAGACAGTGGTAATGGAATGTGTAAGCTAGACAATGGCAGAATACCTGACCACTGTGACTGACCCAAAATTAAGACAATTCTTGAGCATAGCCTTGCTATTGAGAAAGGCCGCCATAGGCAGACCTGGCTCTCAAGAGAAGACAGGCTATGTGCACACTGCCCACAAAATGAGGTGGAAACTGAGCTGCACTTCCTAACATCCTGCCAAATGTATGACCATATTAGAGACACATATTTCCCTCAGATTACACAGACCCACAAAGAATTTGAAAAAAAATCTAACATTGATCAACTTCCATATCTGTTACCCGAAATACAGCAATGTGCAATCACAGCAGCAAGATTTGTGGCCCGTTGCCATGAGAAAAGGGCAACCAGTGGAGCACAAACAACATTGTAAATACAACCTATATTTATCTGTTTATTTATTTTCCCTTTCATACAACACTGTATATAATATAACATTTGAAATGTCTATATTATTTTAAAACTTTTGTGAGTGTAACTAATGTTTCCCTTGTTTATTTCCCTTTTGTTTATTGTCTATTCCATTTGCTTTGGCAACGTATACATATGTTTCCCATGCCAATAAAGCCCTTTGAATTGAATTGAATTGAGAGAAAGAGGGAGCGAGAAAGAGAGAGAGGGAGAGAGTGAGAGAGAGAGTGTTTTAATGGAATGGTAAACAGCACTATCTGATTCATATCTACCTGTCCTCTAACCCAGTTGTCTCCAAACAGACATGCATTATAGTCCCAGAACACGCAATGTTTTCTGTCCTGTCCTCTATCCCAGCACAGCAGTTTTGTACAACCCTTCCTCTGTCTGCATGTGTATGCATGCACGCAGGCACACACACACATTCACACACACACAAACATGCACACACACCCTCTGCCTAATGTGTAAGATTCCCAGGCACTTACATGGGACAAGGAGAAGTAAGACAACACCAGTGCCAGCCAGGGTTTGTGCAAGACGAGGCAAGCAATAGTGCTGAAAGGAACAGACAGTGTAAGGAAAGTGTTGAGGGAGCGTTTGTTCACTGAGCCACCCATAAAGTCAGTCAGAGAGCCAGCCAGCCATCTATCCAACCAGAGAACCAGCCAGTCATCCAGTCAGTCAACCAGCCAGCCAGTCAAAAACCCAGCCAGCCAGAAAACCAGCCAGCCAGCTAGCCTGTCAGAGATCCTGCCAGTAAACCAGCCAGCCAGCTAGCCAGTCAGAGACCCAGCCAGCCAGCCAGCTAACCAGCCAGCCAGCCAGCCAGCCAACCAGCATTCTCTTCTCTGTAGCTTGGCAGCGAGGCAGGGTGAGCAGCCAGTTAGCATTCTGACTGTCTTAACTTCTCTCTTCACACTCCAGCCTGGCAGAGAGAGAGACGCAGCAGCACACTAACCCTAACCCACACAGAGAATGAAGCAAGGCAGGGAGGGCAGAGGGTGAGGAGGGGTGAAGAGAGGGGAGACAGGGGTGAGGGGGGTGAGTAGGGCGTGCACACACACAAACACACATGATTAGGCGTTATAGAAAGACACAGTTCCCTCCCTGGCCAACTTGGTGAGGTCACATAGAAGAGGTAACACTCCCTCTTTCTCTCCCTCTCTCCCTCCCTCACCCCCTCCCTCTCTCCCTCCCTCCCTCACCCCCCTCCCTCTATCCCTCCCTCCCCCTCCCTCCCTATCTCTCTCTCTCCCTCTATCCCTCCCTCCCCTCTCTCTATCTCCCTCTTTCCTCCCTCCCTCCCTCTTTCCCTCCCTCCCTCTCTCCCTATCTCCCTCTATCTCTCCCTCCCTCTCTCCCTCTTTCCCTCCCTCCCTCCCTCCCTCTTTCCCTCCCTCCCTCTCTCCCTATCTCCCTCTATCTCTCCCTCCCTCTCTCCCTCTCTCCCTCCCTCCCTCCCTCTATCCCTCTATCCCTCCCTTTCCCTCTCCCCCTCCCTCTCTCCCTCTATCCCTCCCTCCCTCCCTATCTCCCTCTATCCCTCCCTCCCCCCCTCCCCCCCTCCCTCATCCCTCCCTCCCCCTCCCTCTATCCCTCCCTCCCCCCCTCCCTCTATCCCTCCCTCCCCTCTCTCCCTCTCTCCCTCCCTCCCTATCTCCCTCTATCCCTCCCCTCCCTCTCTCCCTCTATCCCTCCCTCCCATCTCCCTCTATCCCTCTCCCCCTCCCTCCCTATCTCCCTCTATCCCTCCCTCCCTATCTCCCTCTATCCCTCCCTCCCCCTCCCTCTATCCCTCCCTCCCCCCTCCCTCTCCCTCCCTCCCCTCCCCCTCCCTCTATCCCCCCTCCCCCTCCCTCTATCCCTCCCTCCCCCTCCCTCTATCCCTCCCTCCCTCTCTCCCTCTATCCCTCCCTCCCTATCTCCCTCTATCCCTCCCTCCCTCTCTCCCTCTATCCCTCCCTCCCTATCTCCCTCTATCCCTCTCTCCCCCTCCTCCCCTCCCTCTATCCCTCCCTCCCTATCTCCCTCTATCCCTCCCTCCCCCTCCCTGTGTGATTCTTTCTGCGTGTATGGGTGCTCATAGCAACAGCAGCTTAACACACACACTCAGATGCTGATATTGTGGTCGCCGACGCAGACAACAGCCCATAATAGCTTCCCTGTCAGGTTCCGCTGGGAAACTGAAGGTGAGGAACACATCTGAGATGGCTGCATCACCTAGGAGACGGAGCTATAGATTCTAGATACAGAACACTACCAGACCTGTTGTGTTTACCTACAGCAGGCTTTGTTTGTAGAGGAAATGATTGATAATGATCTGCTTTCATTCACTACCTAACTCCAGTGTGGGTGTTTGTATGGATAAGTACAGAACAGTTTGCACTTTAGCAGTGGAATTGGTTGTCTCATTGATAGATTGAATGATCGTATCATTATTTTCCTTTTAGCAAGGCTGTCTACCCATATGGAAGGGCTTAGAATGGTTGAATAGCATATGTATAGCATTAAGTAACAGCATACGTAATGCAAAGCGTGGTGATAGGTCCTGTCCTGTCCTTTGTGGTCTGGCAGCAATGGCCATCACTCACTTCCCCCTGCAGCTCAGCCAACCCAAGGTCACAGCTAAGAGAGAGGGACAACGAGAGAGAGAGAGAAAGAGAGTGAGACAGAGAAAGAGACAGAGACAGAGAGAGAGAGAGCAGGAGCAGGAGAAGAACAGAGCACTAGAGGAGAGGATCAGAGTGCTAGAGGAGAAGGTGAGAACGATGACGGGTGACAGAGAACAACCCGTTAGAGAGCTGGCCACCCCCGCAGAGAAGCCAGCAGAACAGCCCACCTCAGATCCTGAACAAAGTCTCGACACCGCAGCAGAACAGTACACCCTAGACCCTGACCATAGCCTCGACATCACAGCCGGACAAAGAAATGAAGAACCCCAAGCCCAGGGGATCCCAACCTCTCTGAGCACCACCCCTGTCAGCCACCCTGATAGCCATACTGACGACCCCCCCCCCACACACACACACACACCCACTGAGGACATACACAAGCCATTGTACTCCTTATGGACTCAAACAGGAAATACATACAAGAAAATGAACTTTTTCCCAAACACACAGTGTCTAAACTCCATTGTCCAAACACCCAGCGCGCACTAGACCTTCTGTCTGAGGACCAACTAGGATCACACAGCCACATAATAATATGTGGTCCTCTGTAGCTCAGCTGGTAGAGCACGGCGCTTGTAACGCCAAGGTAGTGGGTTCGATCCCCGAGACCACCCATACACAAAAAAAAATGTATGCACGCATGACTGTAAGTCGCTTTGGATAAAAGCGTCTGCTAAATGGCATATTATTATTATTATTTATAATACATACAGGCACAAACGACCTGAGAACACAGCAGGAAAGGGTGGCCACAGCACTCAAGGGAGTGATAGAAAAAGCTTCTTCTACTTTCCCCAACACACAATTGGTTATCTCAACCCTGCTACCACAAAAATACTTCCACCCTGCTACCATACAGCAGGTAAACGCAAGGATTTCCCGTGACTGTGCCTCAAAACCAAATGTCTACCTGGCCCACCACTCCACCCTGGACTTGAACAGCCTTTACGACCAGGTCTACCTATACAAGGCAGCAGTGCCCACCAACACCCGGACCCTAAAGGATATCGCCCTCAACCACAGACCCAACACCTCACACAGGAGCAACAGATCAACAGACACCCCGCCCAGACCAGCGAGACACTCTGCCAGACCTGCGGGACCCACCACCCCGGACCTACACATAGAGGACCCCCGCCGAGAGGACCTACATCCAGACCACAGCACCACCAGCCACATCCCCACCCCCCACCCCAAACAATTAACCCCCCCATGGCCCTCCTACCCACCCCATGCCCCCCAGTCCCGCAAAGAGGGCCTCAACATGAAAGTCACACGTACGCCCAGGTCGTGAGCAGGCAAACAGGCCCAACCCCCACTCTTACACTAGACAAGCCAAGGGCATGTACCACATGCTCAGCAGGCTCTGCTCACACTTACTGGCCTAAGGCCAAACCACACGACCAACAACATTGGACACTTTATGGAACACAAAGCCTTCACTATCTCATCCTGGAATATCCAAGGCCTGAGGTCATCTGCCTTTGGCCTAAAGAGAAGGAACCTGGACTTCACCAAAGAAATCAGAAATACAGACATTGTCATCCTGCAAGAAACATGGTATAGAGGAGACGGACCCACTGGTTGCCCTCTAGGTTACAGAGAGCTGGTAGTCCCATCCACCAAACTACCAGGTGTGAAACAGGGAAGGGACTCAGGGGGTATGCTATTTTGGTATAGAGCAGACCTAACTCAATTAATCAAAACAAGAACATTTTACATTTGGATAGAAATTCAAAAGGAAATTATCTCAACAGAGAAAAATGTCCTCCTGTGTGCAACCTATATCCCCCCCACTAGAATCCCCATACTTTAATGAAGACAGCTTCTCCATCCTGGAAGGGGAAATCAATCATTTCCAGACCCAGGGACATGTACTAGTCTGTGTCGACCTAAATGCCAGAACAAGACAAGAACCTGACACCCTCAGCACACAGGGGGAAAAACACCTACCTGGAGGTGACAGCATTCCCTCCCCCATATGCCCCCCTAGGCACAACTACGACAACATAACCAACAAAAACGGGTCACAACTCCTGCAGCTCTGTCGCAAGCTGGGTATGTACATAGTCAATGGTAGGCTTCGAGGGGACTCCTATGGTAGGTACACCTATAGCTCATCTCTGGGCAGTAGTACTGTAGACTACCTTATCACTGACCCCAACCCAGAGTCACTCAGAGCATTCACAGTCAGCCCACTGACACACCTATCAGACCACAGAACAATCACAGCCTACCTGAACAGAGCAATACTCAATCATGAGGCATCCCGTGTAGTCCCGTGTAGCTCAGTTGGTAGAGCATGGCGCTTGCAATGCCATGGTTGTGGGTTCATTTCCCACGGGGGGCCAGTATGAAAATGCCCAGAGATGAGCTCTAGGTGTACCTACCATAGGAGTCCCCTCGAAGCCTACCATTGACTCAAACCCCAAAAGGCCTGTGGTGTTGATGGTATCCTAAATTAAATGATAAAATATACAGACCACAAATTCCAATTGGCTATACTTAAACTCTTTAACATCCTCAGTTCTGGCATCTTCCCCAATATTTGGAACCAAGGACTGATCACCCCAATCCACAAAAGTGGAGACAGATTTGACCCCAATAACTATTGTGGGATATGCATCAACGGCAACCTTGGGGAAATCCTCTGCATTATCATTAACAGCAGACTAGTTCATTTCCTCAGTGAAAACAATGTACTTAGCAAATGTCAAACTGGCTTTTTACCAAATTACCGTACGACAGACCACGTATTCACCCTGCACACCCTAATTAACAAACAAACAAATCAAAACAAAGGCAAAGTCTTCTCATGCTTTGTTGATTTCAAAAAAGCTTTTGACTCAATTTGGCATGAGGGTCTGCTATACAAATTGATGGAAAGTGGTGTTGGGGGAAAAACATAAGACATTATAAAATCCCTGTACACAAACAGTGTACAGTTAAAATTGGCAAAAAACACACACATTTCTTTCCACAATGTCGTGGGGTGAGACAGGGATGCAGCTTAAGCCACACCCTCTTCAACATATATACAGTGCATTTAGAAAGTATTCAGACCCCTTGACTTTTTCCACATTGTGTTACGTTACAGCCTTATTCGAAAATTGATAAAATATATATTTTTTCTCATCAATCTACACACATTACCCCATAATGATAAAGCGAAAACAGGTTTTTAGAAATGTTTGTAAACATGTGCTTAACAAGTCACACAATAAGTTGCATGGACTAACTCAGTGTGCAATAATAGTGTTTAACATGATTTTTGAATGACTAACTCATCTCTGTACCCTACACATACAATTACAGTGCCTTCGGAAAGTATTCAGAACCCTTGACTTTTTCCACATTGTTACGTTACAGCCTTATTCTAAAATTGTTTAAATAAAAACAAATCCTCAGCAATCTACACGCAATACCCCATAATGATAAAGTGAAAACAGTTTTTTTGAAATAGTTGAACATTTATTAAATATTAAAAACAGAAATATCTTATTTACGTAAGTATTCAGACCCTTTGCTATGAGACTTGAAATTGAGCTCAGGTGCATCCTGTTTCCATTGATCATCCTTGAGATGTTTCTACACCTTGATAGGAGTCCACATGTGGTAAATTAATTTGATTGGACCTGATTTGGAAAGGCAAACACCTGTCTATATAAGGTCCCACAGTTGACAGTGCGTGTCAGGGCAAAAACCAAGCCATGAGGTCGAAGGAATTGTCCCTAGAGCTCAGAGAAAGGATTGTGTTGAGGCACAGATCTGGGGAAGGGTACCTAAATAAATTCTGCACCATTGAAGGTCCCCAAGAACACAATGGCCTCCATCATTCTTAAATGGAAGGTGTTTGGAACCACCAACACTCTTCCTAGAGCTGGTCGCCCAGCCAAACTGAGCAATCGAGGGAGAAGGGCCTTGGTCAGGGAGGTGAACAACAACCCGATGGTCACTCTGACAAAGCTCCAGAGTTCCTCTGTGGAGATGGTAGAACCTTCCAGGACAACCATCTATGCAGCACTCCACCAATCAGGCCTTTATGGTAGAGTGGCCAGACGGAACCTACTCCTCAGTAAAAGGCACATACAGCCCGCTTTGAGTTTGCCAAAAGGCAAGCGTCACATCTGGAGGAAACCTGGCACCATCCCTACGGTGAAGCATGGTGGTGGCAGTATCATCCTTGGGGATGTTTTAAAGCGGCAGGGACTGGGAGACTAGTCAGGATCGAGGGAAAGATTAACGGAGCAAAGTTCAGAGAGATCCTTGATGAAAACCTGCTCCAGAGTGCTCAGGACCTCAGACTGGGGTGTAAGTTCACCTTCCAACAGGACAACGACCCTAAGCACACAGCCAAGACAACACAGGAGTGGCTTTGGGACAAGTCTCTGAATGTCCTTGAGTGGCCCAGCCAGAGCCCGGACTTGAACCCGATCGAACATCTCTGGAGAGACCTGAAAAGAGCTGTGCAGCGACGCTCCCCATCCAACCTGACAGAGCTTGAGAGGATCTGCAGAGAACAATGGGAGAAACTCCCCAAATACATGTGTGCCAAGCTTGTATCGTCATACCCAAGAAGACTCGAGGCTCTAATCGCTGCCAAAGGTGCTTTAACAAAGTACTGAGTAAAGGTACTGAATACTTACAGTACCAGTCAAAAGTATGGACACCCCTACTCATTCAAGGGTTTTTCTTTATTTGTACAATTTTCTACATTGTAGCATAATAGTGAAGACATCAAAACTATGAAAGAACACATATGGAATCTTGTAGTAACCAAAAATTGTGAAAACAAATTAAAATATATATTTGAGCTTCTTCTGTGAAGCATTTATTTGGGCTACCAATTTCTGAGGCTGGTAACTCTAATGAACTTATTCTCTGCAGCAGAGGTAACTCAGGGTCTTCCATTCCTGTGGCGGTCCTCATGAGAGCCAGTTTCATCATAGCGCTTGATGGTTTTTGCGACTGCGCTTGAAGAAACTTTTCCGGATTGACCGACCTTCATGTCTTACAGCAATGATGGACTGTCGTTTCTCTTTGCTTATTTGAGCTGTTCTTTCCATAATATGGACTTGGTATTTTACCAAATAGGGCTATCTTCTGTATACCCCCCTACCTTGTCACAACACAACCGATTGTTTCAAATGCATTTCGAAGGAAAGAAATTCCACAAATTAACTTTTAAGAAGGCACACCCGTTAATTGAAATGCATTCCAGGTGACTACCTCATGAAGCTGGTTGAGAGAATGCCAATAGTGTGCAAAACTGTCATCAAGGCAAAGGGTGGCTATTTGAAGAATCTCAAATATAAAATATATTTTGATTTGTTTAACACTTTTTTGGTTACTACATGATTCCCTATGTGTTATTTCATAGTTTTGATGTCTTCACAATTATTCTACAATGTAAAAACTAGTAAAAATAAAGAAAAACCCTTGAATGAGTATGTGTCCAAAGATTTGACTGGTAGTGTATGTAAATGTGATATTTTATTTTAATTTTTTTAATATATTGGCAAAAATTTCTACAAACTTGTTTTTGCTTTCACATTATGGGGTGTTGTGTGTACATTGATGAGGGGAAAAAAACTATTTAAACAATTTTAGAATAAGGCTGTAATGTAAAACAAAATGTGGAAAAAGTCAAGGGGTCTGAATACTTTCCGAATGCACTGTATCAACGAATCTGCGAGGGCTAGAACAGTCTGCAGCACCCGGCCTCACCCTACTAGAATCTGAAATTACTGTTTGCTGATGATCTGGTGCTTCTGTCTCCAACCAAGGAGGGCCTACAGCAGCACCTAGATCTTCTGCACAGATTCCGTCAAACCTGGGCCCTGACAGTAAATCTCAGGAAGTCAAAAATAATGGTGTTCCAAAAAGGGTCCAGTTGCCAGGACCACAAATTCAAATTCCATCTAGACACCGTTGCCCTAGAGCACACAAACAATTATACATAAATGAGGTGGAAACTAAGCTGCACTTCCTAACCTCCTGCAAAACGTATGACCATATTAGACACACATATGTGACTGACGCCTTGATTCGGTCTTATGGAGCAAAATTTGAAATTGTGTTTTTTACATTGGATAAAAGCAGAGACACTGAGCTACAAAATGGTATATCATACACTGCATTTGAGGAACAGTGGGAAATAAATTCTGCTTTTAAAGTTGATAAACTTGTAACCTCCATTTTGAGAAAATGGCCTTTGAATGTTTTGGTACCTAAAAGAGCCCTCTTCTTTGTCTACACCCATTCAGCATTGTTCACACCCTCTTAAGCTTTAACCCCACCCATCTCTTGAAGGGTTGATCCGAGCATTCTGTGCTAACAACAGCAGTCAAGCACCCAAGCTAAATGGCTAACGTTGGCTAGCTTGCTAGCTACTTCCAGACACAAATGAGCTGGTTAGGCTGTTTTTATGTTATCCATAGCGTTGGTGTCTGTAACTGTGCTGCTGGCAACAATTTACACTTTTTGCCAACGTTTACTGACACCGGCCATATTCAACGGGTGTTGAGCGTTCGTAAATTCGTCAGTTATTCTGCGCTCTGGCACACTCAGACGACACTGCTCTGAAAGCTAGGTAAACAATAAGCCATAATCCCAACTCATGACGTTACTACCCTGCATGAATCTGCAGGTAGCTAACCAACCAGATTCAATGCTGTGAACGATCTGAGAGACAAGGCAAGAAGTGCCTTCTATGCCATCAAAAGGAACATAAAATTCGACATACCAATTAGGATCTGGCTAAAAATACTTGAATCAGTTATAGAACCCATTGTCCTTTATGGCTGTGAGGTCTGGGGTCCGCTCACCAACCAAGAATTCACAAAATGGGACAAACACCAAATTGAGACTCTGCGTACAGAAACCTGCAAAAACATCCTCCATGTACAACGTAAAACACCAAATAATGCATGCAGAGCAGAATTAGGCCGATACCCGCTAATTATCAAATTCCAGAAAAGAGCCGTTAAATTCTACAACCACCTAAAAGGAAGAGATTCCCAAACGTTCCATAACAAAGCCATCGCCTACAGAGAGATGATCCGAGTGGTCCTCTGTAGCTCAGCTGGTAGAGCACGGCGCTTGTAACGCTAAGGTAGTGGGTTTGATCCCCGGGACCACCCATACACAAAAAAAAATAATGTATGCACGCATGACTGTAAGTCGCTTTGGATAAAAGCGTCTGCTAAATGGCATATTATTATTTATTTATTAGATGAACCTGGAGAAGACTCCCCTAAGTAAGCTGGTCCTGGGGCTCTGTTCACAAACACAAACAGACCCCACAGAGCCCCAGGACAGCAACACAATTTGACCCAACCAAATCATGAGAAAACAAAAAGATAATTACTTGACACATTGGAAAGAATTAACAAAAAAACAGAGCAAACTAGAATGCTATTTGGCCCTAAACAGAGAGCACACAGTGGCAGAATACCTGACCACTGTGACTGACTCAAACTTAAGGAAAGCTTTGACTATGTACAGACTCAGTGAGCATAGCCTTGCTATTGAGAAAGGCTGCTGTAGGCAGACCTGGCTCTCAAGAGAAGACAGGCTATGTGCACACTGCCCACAAAATGAGGTGGAAACTGAGCTGTATGACCATATTAGAGACACATATTTCCCTCAGATTACACAGACCCACAAAGAATTCGAAAACAAATCTGATTTTGATAAACTCCCATATCTATTGGGTGAAATACCACAGTGTGCAATCACAGCAGCAAGATTTGTGACCTGTTGCTACAAGAAAAGGGCAACCAGTGAAGAAGAAACACCATTGTAAATACAACCCATATTTATGTTGATTTATTTTCCCTTTTTTACTTTAACTATTTGCACATCGTTACAACACAGTATATAGACATAATATGACATTGGAAATGTCTTTATTCTTCTTGAACTTGTGTGATGTAATATTTACTGTTCACTTTTTATTGTTTATTTCACATTTGTTTATCCATTTCACTTGCTTTGGCAATGTAAACATATGGTTCCCATGCCAATAAAGCCCCTTGAATTGAATTGAGCGAGAGAGAGAGAGAGAGAGAGAGAGAGAGAGAGAGAGAGAGAGAGAGAGAGAGAGAGAGAGAGAGAGAGAGAGAGAGAGCTTCATCTTCCTTAATCTTCATAGCCCCTCAGTACTCCAGGGACAATCCTCAAAAAGCACTGTTGGGACATCAGAGCCCTCACACACACACACACACGCACGCACGCACGCACGCACGCACGCACACACACACACACACACACACGGCCCCCAACTGGGAGAAAAGCCAGAAACAAGACCATGCTAGCTCTGTGTTCTTGTTCATTTGAGACTATGCTCACAACCAGCAGAGAATATTCTGATGATATAACTGATGCCATGCTGGGTGATGAACACACATGCACACATCTATACCTGCACAGCTATGTTTGAATGGCTCAACAGACAGGAGAAATAAAGTATGAATACTGATCTATAACGCTGTATAACCCACCATGCAATGATGCAGAATGCAACAGAACTAAAACTCGTTTAGAATGTCACAACGCTTAAAGTCATTTAAACATTCTGGTGACGTTATTACAGAAGCGATGTGGGAGTACCACAGACAGAGGGCGCTATAGGTGTGATGTTAGGTTATCTAGAGAGCACAGTGCAGACAGTTACAGCCTGATCTTGGATCAGGAGTTAACACAACTACAGTCAGGGAGGATACAACAGGCCAACGCCACGGCAACCAGTTGTTATGATGACCGAAAGCTGTGGCTCGGCAAGGACCGTCAAACACACACATACAACCCTCTGGTAAGGAAACCACAGGACACTGCCACATAGGCCCTACAGCACTGCCCTTATGCAACACACACACACACACACACACACACACACACACACACACACACACATTACAGCTCACTGCATTGTAACCCAACCACGGGACATAAAAGGAAAAACAGAAAACGTGTGATTCCAGTGAGGGAGACGACTTATACAGAGATCTAGCCGTCTCTCTGTTATCAAGGATTCATGTGCGTCACACAGACAGGGCTCCTGTCGGAAGCACCTGCCCTCTGAAAGACAACTCTTCAGTTCCACCTGTGTGGCTTCCCTGTGACAGCTTGTGTACAGCACACACACAGTAATACAAATACACTGTAATGTAACGTGTTATGTAAGCACTATAGTTTCGGAGGCCTGTCGAGGCCACTTTATACACAACACATAGTGACCTCTTTCTTCCCTCAGTAGAAACTACATCTCAAAAGACAATACCTTCATTCACTTACTGTGATCCAAATACACTGTCTTGTGACATTTATAGAACATTATGAGAATAACCCATTATGCCACTGAATCTCAACGTCATTCGGTGCTGAGAAACATTACTCACTGGTAGGTGTGAAAATATGTGCATTACTTGTCTCCTGTCCCTTTAAGAGGGAGTCTGAGGCCAGGAGGGCACAAACACAATAGAAAGGGTCTCCTGTCCCTTTAAGAGGGAGTCTGAGGCCAAGAGGGCACAAACACAATAGAAAGGGTCTCCTGTCCCTTTAAGAGGGAGTCTGAGGCCAAGAGGGCACAAACACAATAGAAAGGGTCTCCTGTCCCTTTAAGAGGGAGTCTGAGGCCAAGAGGGCACAAACACAATAGAAAGGGTCTCCTGTCCCTTTAAGAGGGAGTCTGAGGCCAAGAGGGCACAAACACAATAGAAAGGGTCTCCTGTCCCTTTAAGAGGGATTCTGAGGCCAGGAGGGCACAACATAATAGAAAGGGTCTCCTGTCCCTTTAAGAGGGTCTGAGCTGAGTTCATTCAGGCAGTCACACACTGTGCATCTATTTATAACCCCTATTTATGAGCTCTTCATTACATTTACATGGGAGCACACACGTGCACGCACTCTCTCTCTCTCACACACACAAACACACACGCAGACACACACTCACACTCACACACACGCCCTGCCCACTCTGCTTGCTCTTCATCTGCATACACAGAGCAGCTCTTCCTGCTGTGGGTGGCTAACCATTCAGTGGTGTGTGTTAGTGGTCCTCTCTGGTGGCATTATCTCTATTTACTTGACTGTGTGTACTGTATCATAGGGCGTCCAAGCATGTGTATGTGTGTGTTTAATAAGTCGCTATCTGACACAGCAAGCAGATTAGTTACACTCGCTGAGCCTGAGTCAACCAATGAATTAACAGTCCATTCAGATTCGCCACCTACACAATGCTTGAGTTATACATTCATTTGCATTGTGTTATACATACAGACAGATGGTAAGCTGTAACTTTTACATTAATGCATGCAGCAGGACAGTCGCAGAGAGGAGCATCTCTCGCATTAGCAATGTTACCGACCACTCTGTGTGTGTGCCTGTGTGTGTGTGTGTGTGTGTGTGTGTGTGTGTGATTCTGGTCGATACTGTTTGCAATCCAATCAACCTTGACTCTGAGCCCAAACCTAGTGTGTGTATATGTGTGTATGTGTATATGTGTGTGTGTGTGTGTGTGTGTGTGTATATCTCTGTATGTGTGTGTGTGTGTGTGTGTGTGTGTGTGTGTGTGTGTATATATGTTTGTGTATGTGTACATGTGTATATGTGTGTTTGTGTGTATATGTGTGCATGTGTGTAAGTGTACATGTGTATATGTATCAAACCCCCCCCCCCAAAATTAAAAAAAAAAAGAATACAATATAAAATCATTTGAAATAAAAGTAACAAATCATTAAAGAGCAGCAGTAAAAATAACAATAGCGAGGCTATATACAGGGGGTACCGGTACCAAGTCAATGGCAGGGGCACCGGTTAGTCGAGGTAATTGAGGTAATATGTACATGTAGGTACAGTTATTAAAGTGACTATGTATAGATAATAAACAGTGTAGCATATTTGTGTATATATGTGTGTGTGTATATGTGTGTATATGTGTGTGTATATGTGTGCGTGTGTGTATATGTGTGTATATGTGTGTGTGTCAGTGCTGCTGTATCCACAGACAGTTTATCATGCCAGAGGAGCTTCAGTCACCGTCTTTTTTACAGCCTGTCCATGTCCCACCTAGCGTTCTTTAAAGTCTATCCATGGCCCACCTAGAGTTCTTTACAGCCTGTCCATGGCCCACCTAGCGTTCTTTAAAGTCTATCCATAGCCCACCTAGAGTTCTTTAAAGTCTATCCATGAACCACCTAGCGTTCTTTAAAGTCTATCCATGGCCCACCTTTTTTTTATTTTTTTATTTCACCTTTATTTAACCAGGTAAGCCAGTTGAGAACAGGTTCTCATTTACAACTGCGACCTGGCCAAGATAAAGCAAAGTAGTGCAATAAAAACAACACAGAGTTACATATGGGGTAAAAAAACATAAAGTCAGAAATACAACAGAAAATATATATACAGTGTGTGCAAATGTAGCAAGTTATGGAGGTAAGGCAATAAATAGGCTATAGTGCAGAATAATTACAATAGTATTAACACTGGAATGCTAGATGTGCAAGAGATTATGTGCAAATAGAGATACTGGGGTGCAAAAGAGCAAAATAAATAACAATATAGGGATGAGGTAGTTGGGTGGGCTAATTTCAGATGGGCTGTGTACAGGTGCAGTGATCGGTAAGGTGCTCTGACAACTGATGCTTAAAGTTATTGAGGGAGATAAGAGTCTCCAGCTTCAGAGATTTTTGCAATTCGTTCCAGTCATTGGCAGCAGAGAACTGGAAGGAATGGCGGCCAAAGGAGGTGTTGGCTTTGGGAATGACCAGTGAGATATACCTGCTGGAGCGCAGACTACGGGTGGGTGCTGCTATGGTGACCAATTAGCTAAGATAAGGCGGGGATTTGCCTAGCAGTGATTTATAGATGGCCTGGAGCCAGTGGGTTTGACGACGGACATGTAGTGAGGACCAGCCAACAAGAGCGTACAGGTCACAGTGGTGGGTAGTGTATGGGGCTTTGGAGACAAAACGGATGGCACTGTGATAGACTACATCCAATTTGCTGAGTAGAGTGTTGGAGGCTATTTTGTAAATGACATCGCCGAAGTCAAGGATCGGTAGGATAGTCAGTTTTACGAGGGCATGTTTGGCAGCATGAGTGAAGGAGGCTTTGTTGCGAAATAGGAAGTCGATTCTAGATTTAACTTTGGATTGGAGATTCTTTATGTGAGTCTGGAAGTTGAGTTTACAGTCTAACCAGACACCTAGATATTTGTAGTTGTCCACATACTCTAGGTCAGACCCGTCGAGAGTGGTGATTCTAGTCGGGTGGGCGGGTGCTAGCAGCGTTCGATTGAAAAGCATGCATTTAGTTTTACTAGTGTTTAAGAGCAGTTGAAGGCTACTGAAGGATTGTTGTATGGCATTGAAGCTCGTTTGGAGGTTTGTTAACACAGTGTCCAATGAAGGGCCAGATGTATACAAAATGGTGTCGTCTGCGTAGAGGTGGATCTGAGAGTCACCAGCAGCAAGAGCGACATCATTGATATACACGGAGAAAAGTGTCGGCCCAAGAATTGAACCCTGTGGCACCCCCATAGAGACTGCCATAGGTCCAGACAACAGGCCCTCCGATTTGACACACTGAACTCTATCTGAGAAGTAGTTGGTGAACCAGGCGAGGCAGTCATTTGAGAAACCAAGGCTATTTAGTCTGCCAATAAGAATGCGGTGGTTGACAGAGTCGAAAGCCTTGGCCAGGTCGATGAAGACGGCTGCACAGTACTGTCTATTTTCAATCGCGGTTATAATATCGTTTAGGACCTTGAGCGTGGCTGAAGTGCACCCGTGACCAGCTCGGAAACCGGATTGCATAGCGGAGAAGGTACGGTGGTATTCGAAATGGTCGATGATCTGTTTGTTAACTTGGCTTTCGAATACTTTCGAAAGGCAGGGCAGGATGGATATAGGTCTGTAGCAGTTTGGATCTAGAGTGTCACCCCCTTTGAAGAGGGGGATGACCGCGGCAGCTTTCCAATCTCTGGGGATCTCAGACGTTATGAAAGAGAGGTTGAACAGACTAGTAATAGGGGTTGCGACAATTTGGCGGCTAGTTTTAGAAAGAAAGGGTCCAGATTGTCTAGCCCAGCTGATTTGTAGGGGTCCAGATTTTGCAGCGCTTTCAAAACATCAGCTGTCTGAATTTGTGTGAAGGAGAAGCGGGGGGCATGGGCAAGTTGCAGCAGAGGGTGCAGAGTTGGTGGCCGGGTTAGTGGTAGCCAGATGGAAAGCATGGCCAGCTGTAGCAAAATGCTTGTTGAAATTCTCGATTATTGTAGATTTATCGGTGGTGATAGTGTTTCCTAGCCTCAGTGCAGTGGGCAGCTGGGAGGAAGTGCTCTTATTCTCCATGGACTTTACAGTGTCCCAAAACTTTTTGGAGTTAGTGCTACAGGAAGCAAATTTCTGTTTGAAAAAGTTAGCCTTTGCTTTCCTGACTGCTTGTGTATATTGGTTCCTAACTTCCCTGAAAAGTTGCATATCGCGGGGGCTATTTGATGCTAATGCTGTACGCCACAGGATGTTTTTGTGCTGGTCAAGGGCAGTCAAGTCTGAGGAGAACCAGGGGCTATATCGGTTCTTAGTTCTGTATTTTTTGAATGGGGGCATGTTTATTTAAGATTGAGAGGAAATTACTTTTAAGGAACAACCAGGCATCCTCTACTGACGGAATGAGATCTATATCCATCCAGGATACCTGGGCCAGGTCAATTAGGAAGGCCTCCTCGCTAAAGTGTTTTAAGGAGCGTTTGACAGTGATGAGGGGTGGTCGTTTGACCGCGGACCCGTTACGGACGCAGGCAATAAGGCAGTGATCGCTGAGATCCTGGTTGAAGACAGCTGAGGTGTATTTAGAGGGTGTGTTAGTCAGGATGATATCTATGAGGGTACCCATGTTTACGGATTTAGGGTTGTACCTGGTAGGTTCGTTGATAATTTGCGTGAGGTTGAGGGCATCTAGCTTGGATTGTAGGATGGCTGGGGTATTAAGCATATCCCAATTTAGGTCACCAAGCAGTACAAACTCTGAGGATAAATGGGGGGCAATCAATTCACATATGGTGTCCAGGGCACAGCTGGGGGCTGAGGGGGGTCTGTAGCAAGCGGCAACAGTAGAGAGACTTATTTCTGGAAAGGTGGATTTTTAGAAGTAGAAGCTCAAACTGTTTGGGCACAGACCTGGATAGTATGATAGAGCTCTGCAGGCTATCTCTACAGTAGATTGCAACTCCACCCCCTTTGGCAGTTCTATCTAGACGGAAAATGTTATAGTTGGGGATGGAAATTTCAGAATTTTTGGTGGCCTTCCTGAGCCAGGATTCAGACACTGCTAGAACATCAGGGTTGGCAGAGTGTGCTAACGCAGTGAATAACTCAAACTTAGGAAGTAGACTTCTGATATTTATGTGCAAGAAACCAAGACTTTTGCGATTACAGAAGTCATCAAATGATAGCGCCTGGGGAGTAGGAGTGATACTGAGGGCTGCAGGGCCTGGGTTAGCCTCTACATCACCAGAGGAACAGAGGAGGACTAGAATAAGGATACGGCTAAAGGCTTTAAGAACTGGTCTTCTAGTGCGTTGGGTACATAGAATAAAGGGGGCAGATTTCGGGTGTTATAGAAAAGATTCAGGGCATTATGTACAGACAAGGATATGGAAGGATATGAGTAAAGTGGAGGTAAACCTAAGCGTTGGGTAACAATGAAAGAGATAGTATCTCTAGAGGCATCAATTGAGTCGGTCTCTGAGTGTATGGGGGGAGGGACAAAATAGCTATCTAAGGCAGGTTTAGCTAGGCTGGGGGTCTACAGTGATATAGTACAATTAGAAATAACCGAAACAACAATAAACTAACCATGTTTGGGCTGAGGCTAAACATAAACAGGATGTAGTACCGTAAAAAGGAACAGTCCAGCAGATATCAGCTGTATAGCTGAGTTATCATAAGGTCCCGGTGGTGAAGCGCTAGTGAGTAAGAGGGTTAGCAGGGGCTAGTAAGGGCTAGCAGATGGATGGAATCTTCGTGGTTAACGTCGTAACCACATCAGACGATTTCGTCGGCAGACCAGTCGTGTAGGATCGGGCGGGGCTTCGTGTCAACACTAGGTGGTCCCGTCCGGTTGACAGAGAGGTAGATAGCCGGGAGATGGGCCTAGCTCAGGATGATTAGCCAGACCACAGCGTCCGTTTTGTTGTAGCCAGCTGGTAGCAATGAATCCGGAGTTAAAGGTCCAGTGATTCAGTGATTCCGGCGGAAAAACTGATATGTTCTGGGTCGATAACGCGCTGTGCAGACTGGCCGAATATCCGGTGATCAATGTCCAGTGATTAAAATTAATCCCGCGGAAAAAAATCCAAGGTTCTGGGTGAAACACCGCTGGCTGTGGCTAATAGCAAGTAGCTAGTTCAGTAGCTAGTTCAGTTTAGTGAGTAAGAGGCCACGGATAGCGTGTGCTAGCGGGCCAGGGGCTAGCAGATGGATGGAATCTTCGTGGTTAACGTCGTAACCACATCAGACGATTTCGTCGGCAGACCAGTCGTGTAGGATCGGCGGGGCTCCGTGTCAACACTAGGTGGTCCCGTCCGGTTGACAAAGAGGTAGATAGCCGGGAGATGGGCCTAGCTCAGGATGATTAGCCAGACCACAGCGTCCGTTTTGTTGTAGCCAGCTGGTAGCGATGAATCCGGAGTTAAAGGTCCAGTGATTCAGTGATTCGGCGGAAAAACTGATATGTTCTGGGTCGATAACGCGCTGTGCAGACTGGCCGAATATCCGGTGATCAATGTCCAGTGATTAAAATTAATCCCGCGGAAAAAAATCCAATGTTCTGAGTGAAACACCGCTAGCTGTGGCTAATAGCAAGTAGCTAGTTAGCTGAAACTGGCTAGCTAGTTTCAACTGGAGATTCTAGATTCTAGACAAAGGTAAGTCAACAATAGAATCCGTTCCACATTGAGTGAGGCGGGTTGCAGGAAAGTATATTTTCTAGAAGGATGAAAAGTCTGATAGGGAAACATGTACGAAAAATACAAAAAAACAGGGTATTTACAGGCTATTTACAGACACACGACAGAAACAGGACTGCACTACTTCGCCATCTTGGATACGCCATCTTGGATAGCGTTCTTTAAAGTCTATCCATGGCCCACCTAGCGTTCTTTACAGCCTGTCCATGGCCCACCTAGTGTTCATTACAGCCTGTCCATGGCCCACTTAGCGTTCATTACAGCCTGTCCATGGCCCACTTAGCGTTCATTACAGCCTGTCCATGGCCCACCTAGCGTTCTTTACAGCCTGTCCATGGCCCACCTAGCGTTCTTTACAGCCTGTCCATGGCCCACCTAGCGTTCTTTACAGCCTGTCCATGGCCCACCTAGCGTTCATTACAGCCTGTCCATGGCCTACCTAGCGTTCTTTACAGCCTGTCCATGGCCCACCTAGCGTTCATTACAGCCTGTCCATGGCCCACCTAGCGTTCATTACAGCCTGTCCATGGCCCACCTAGCGTTCATTACAGCCTGTCCATGGCCCACCTAGCGTTCTTTACAGCCTGTCCATGGCCCACCTAGCGTTCTTTCCATATAGGCAACTGTATAGAATGGCTTTAATCTAATAAATCGTCAATTCAATCTTTTTTTACATTTGATTTGATAGCTATTATAATTGTTATTGCTATGATTAGATTAATCTCGTCTCCCAATTTACAATGTCAAACAGAATATGTATGCTCTTTCTCCCTAAACCCCCAACAATCTGGCCTCTTGTCTACCATGAAGATATTGGAAGAAGTACTTTGCAGATTGATAGCATAGCACTAACCGATAAGGACACAGGCAATTTGTCCACATCGATTTTTTATGTATTTTCAATATGTTAGCGGTTGTAACAGTAACTCTGGAGCCAGGTGACATAATCTTTAAGTAAACACCATTGTTCATGCTGCTATATGGCTCAGTAATAAACAGAGGGATGACAGCAGGACTGATCACTTGGTTCTGCCTGTTCTGTCCTGCTCAGTGCACTCAGATTAGGCACTGTCCACAGTTGAAGAATGACAGGGGAGGGGGAGGAGGAGGGGAGGGGAGAGAAGGAGGGAATGACAGGGGAGGGGGGAGGAGGAGGGGAGGGAGAGAAGGAGGGAATGGGAGGGGGGGGAAGAGGGGAGGAATGGGAGGGAAGAGGGGAGGGAGGGAATGGGAGGGAGGGGAAGAGGGGAGGGGAGGGAATGGGAGGAGGGGAAGAGGGGAGGGAGGGAATGGGAGGGGAGGGGAGGGAGAGGAGGAGGGAATGGGAGGAGGGGAGGGGAGAGTAGGAGGAATGGGAGGGGAGGGGAAGAGGGGAGGGGAGGGAATGGGAGGGAGGGGGAGGGAGAGTAGGAGGGAATGGGAGGAGGGGAGAGGAGGAGGGAATGGGAGGGGAGGGAGAGTAGGAGGGAATGGGAGGAGGGGAGAGGGGAGGGAGGGAATGGGAGGGAGGGGAGAGGAGGAGGGAATGGGAGGGGAGGGAGAGTAGGAGGGAATGGGAGGGGAGGGGAGAGTAGGAGGGAATGGGAGGAGGGAGAGGAGGAGGGAATGGGAGGGGAGGGAGAGGAGGAGGGAATGGGAGGGGAGGGGAGAGTAGGAGGGAATGGGAGGGGAGGGGAGAGTAGGAGGGAATGGGAGGGGAGGGGAGAGTAGGAGGGAATGGGAGGGGGGGGAGAGGAGGAGGGAAGGGGAGGGGAGGGGAGAGCAGGAGGGAATGGGAGGGAGGGGGGAGAGTAGGAGGGAATGGGAGGGGGGGGAGAGTAGGAGGGAATGGGGAGGAGGGGAGAGTAGGAGGGAATGGGAGGGAGGGGAGAGTAGGAGGGAATGGGAGGGGAGGGGAGAGTAGGAGGGAATGGGAGGGGAGGGGAGTGCAGAGGAGGGGGAGGGGAGAGGAGTAGGGGAGGGGAGGGGAGGGGAGGGGAGGGAATGGGAGGGGGAGGGAGAGTAGGAGGGAATGGGAGGGGAGGGGAGGGGAGGGGAGGGGAGGAGGGAAGGGTGAGACACTAAATAAGAGGTTGAGAGCTCTGGACTATAAGGTTCTATCTACAGAGCTCTGGACTATAAGGTTATATCTACAGAGCTTGGGACTATAAGGTTCTATCTGCAGAGCTTGGGACTATAAGGTTCTATCTACAGAGCTTGGGACTATACGGTTCTATCTACAGAGCTTGGGACTATAAGGTTCTATCTGCAAAAAGATGATTCTGATATAACTGGCTTTAAAGTTCTAAACCCTCATTGGTTTGAATGGTATCAGCGATTTTTATCTTGTATTCTTATGAACTTAACAACATGAATTGGGTTATTCAAAATACTATATAAGCAGTGGTGACCCATCAGGATGCTGCCCCACCTGTTTTGAGCCCCACCTGTTCAGAGAAAAAAAAAGTATATATATATATATATATTTGTTTTGCCTGTTTTGCATGTTATTTTGGCATTAATTCATGTCACATATAAGTTTGCAAACAATGTTAAAAAATATATAAAAATTAATTGAGTTAATAAAGCCGCATACAAACATGGTCTCTTTCTTGAGTAAGGCAGCTAGCTCCAAAATGCAGGTGTTTCAGCCCAGCTCAGTGCTTTCTGTGGAAAAATACAGAGCGTAGGCGTTGGTAATCTTCTCTAGTTGCGCCGTGATTGGCTCAATGTTCTGTCACTCATGGGGACACTACGTCACCGCAGAATCTTCAGGTAGAGCTAGGCAGTTCAAGTCCCTTTGGGTGCTGCCATAGATTTACATTAGAAGTGCCCATCCAAGAAGGCTCAAGGTCATTGGCCACAAATAAAATGATGTAAAATCACGTTATATCTACCGTAGCTTTGATTGGACTGATCATGTCAACATAATACTTTCACAATCTTAGCTAGCAAGCTAGACAAGCAGTCATCGTCATGAATGGGAGGTGGCAGGTAGCTTAGTGGTTAAAGAGCGTTGTGCCAGTAACCGAAAGGTCGCTGGTTCTAATCCCCGAGCTGACTAGGTGAAAAATCTGTCGATGTGCCCTTGAGCAAGGCACTTAACCCTAATTGCCACCTCGACAATCTACTGGCAAATCATTTTCAATCCTTGTCATATGAAGAGCAATTATAGATAAAATGTATCAGTGCTCATCGGCCATTGGACATAAACATTACACAACAAGTCGGAAATTGCAAATTCAACAATGAGTGGTTTGGAAGGAATCAGTGGCTAACTGCGTCGCAAAGCAATTTCTATCTATATTTCCTTGTCTTGGTTTAAGGATTTAAAACATCTGTCTGAAAGGGTCTCTTTTCCCAGATTAAAAGGATAAATATTCACACGCAACAACATGGGCCAGAAAAGGTTGAATACATTGGCCATGCTGTCAATCTAGCATGAATTCGGCCCTGTTCAAAACAACTGGAAACTCGGAACTGGGAAATCTCAGACTTCAATGCTTCAAGACAACTGGGAACTCAGAAAAAAACAACTCAGACTGGGAAAATATATTTTGAACGGTCATCCAACTCTGAGTTCCAAGTTGGGATCTCGGGCCTCTTCCTAGAGCTCCGACCTGAAGATCACTGACGTCATGAATCAGAGTTCCCAGTTGCCTTGAAAGCACCATAAATCCAGAGAATGCCAGACTGATGACAAAGTTTGATGACAAAGTTTGCCCACAATAAGGACCGCTTGTCACGGTTAACTAAGCCAGAACCCAGAAGCAGACCAGGACAAGGTACGTTGAGACAAAGGTGAGTGTTTATTAATAGATTCCGAGTGAGGCTGAATAATCCAGGGAACAGAGCGGGTGGCGTGGATGGGTTGTTGAGGGTGCAGTGGTTGGTCGGTACTGGCTCGGCAGCCGCCGACCATCAGGCAGAGGTTGGGTGAAGGTTCGGGTGAGAGACTGCAGACAGAACAAAACGGAGGTCAGTACACAGCAAGTCAAAAGGTGCAAAACAACAAAACTAACACTACTGGCTCAGAGACTGATACGGCTGACAAACATACTGTTCATGGCTAACGATCCGGCAGGAACTGGATGTTGGGCCAGAGCCTAAGAAGGGTGATGATCAGGACCAGGTGTGCAGATTGCTGATGGGATGCAGGTGCGGAAAACAAGAGCGCTCCCGGAGCGTTCCCGAACCCTCGGGAAACTGGAGATTACGAACAGGAACACTAGTCACCAGACAGGACCCGACTCAGACAGCCGGGATCGTCACAGTACCCCCCCCTCCGGAAAACGCCACCGGGCGGACTCCGGAGCGCCAGGATGGAGGCGGTAGAAGTCACTGATGAGGTCCGCATCTAGGACCTGTCGCCGCGGAATCCAACTCCTCTCTTCAGGACCATACCCTCCCAGTCCACGAGATACTGGAAACCCGGCCCCGCCGTCTGGAATCCATGATGCGACGCACCGTGTAGGCAGGACCACCTCCGATCATCCGAGGAGGAGGAGGAGGAGGCGGAGGAGGCAACAGAGGACTGAGGAAGACAGGCTTGAGGCAGGAGACATGAAAGGTGGGATGGACTCTGAGCGTCCTCGGTAGTTTGAGTCGAACTGCCACTGGATTGATCACCTTCTCCACCACAAACGGACCAATGAACCGGTAACAACTTCCTAGACTCAGTCCGTAACGGAAGATCCCGTGTGGCCAACCAAACCCTATCTCCGATGGTATAGGTGGGAGCGGGGATCCGGCGACGATTCGCCTGGAGCTGATACCGGTCCGAAACTCTAAGGAGTGCCTTTCTGGCCCGATGCCAGGTCCGGTGGCAACGACGAATATGGGCCTGAACAGAAGGCACCGAGAGCTCCTTCTCCTGAGAAGGAAACAGGGGAGGTTGGTAGCCATACAGGCACTGGAAGGGAGACATCCCAGTGGCAGATGTAGGAAGAGTATTGTGGGCATACTCAACCCAAGGCAACTGAGAGACCCAGGAGGTGGGGTTGGAAGAGGCCAGACAGCGTAGCGTTGATTCCATCTTCTGGTTGGCTCTCTCCGCCTGACCATTGGATTGGGGTGAAAACCAGATGTGAGACAGACAGTAGCTCCAATGGCCAAACAGAAGGACTTCCAGACAGCAGAGGTAAACTGAGGGCCACGGTCGGAAAGCGATATCACTGGGCAAACCGTGGACCCTGAAAACCTCCCTAACCAGGATCTCGGGACGTCTCCGAGGCAGAGGGAAGCTTGGCAATTGGCACAAAGTGGGGCGAACTTGCTGAATCTGTCCACGATAGTCAGAACGACCGTGTTCCCCTCAGAGCGGGCAACCCCGTGGCCGAAGTCAGGGCCAGATCGACCATGGTCGCGGGAATAGGAAGGGGGTGAAGTAGTCCAGAGCTGGGCCGATTGGTACTCTTATTCTGCGCACACACTGGACAGGCAGCAACAAAACCCGAGTATCCTCGGCCATGGCAGGCCACCAAAAAGCGTCTGCGAAGAAACGCCATTGTCCGAGCCACGCCAGGGTGACAAGCCATCTTGCTGGCGTGGGACCATTTGAGGACAGCAGGACGAACCGACTCAGGCACAAACAACCGACCGGGTGGACCGTTACGGGACCGGGCTGAGTCGAAGGGCCGCCAGCACCTCCTCCTCAATCTTCCACATAACTGCTCCCCACGACGCAGTTCCGGGGGAGGCCATTATCTCGGTCTTGGACCCACTCTCCTCCGTCTTGGAGAACATCCGGGACAAGGCGTCCGCCTTGCCGTTCTTAGATCCAGGTCGGAACGTCAGGAAAACTTGAATCGTCCAAAAAACAACGCCCACCTGGCCTGACGGGAGTTGAGACGTTTAGCCGATTGCACGTAAGCAAGATTCTTGTGGTCAGTCCAGACCATAAACGGTTGCTCCGCCCCTCCAACCAGTGGCGCCACTCCTCCAAGGCAAGTTTCACCGCAGAAGCTCCCGGTTACCCACATCGTAATTCCTCTCCGCAGGCGAAAGGCGACGAGTAGTAGGCGCAGGGATGGAGTTTACTGTCCGTGGAGCATCGCTGCGACAGGATGGCGCCAACTCCCACATCAGGCGCGTCCACTTCAACGACGAACTGACGGGCCGTGTCGGTTGAGAGAGAATCGGTGCGTTGGTGAATCGCCTCTTCAAATCCAGAAACGCACGATCCGCCTCGGACTCCACTTGAAGGTCCTGATACTGGAAGTCAAGGCAGTTAATGGAGCGGCCACACGGCTGTAATCCCGGATGAATCTGCGGTAGAAATTCGCAAACCCCAAAAAATCTCTGGAGCTGCAATCTCGTACCCGGGCTGGGCCCATTCCAGAACCGCTCTAACCTTCTCCTGGTCCATCCTAATCTCTCCCCCTGGAGATGATGTACCCGAGAAAGGATGTCGTGTGGGCGTGAAACTCGCACTTCCTCGGCCTTCACGAACAGGCGATTCTCCAACAATCGCTGCAGAACCTGCCGGACATGCTGGACGTGGTCGGAAGGTTCCTTGAGAAGATCAGAATGTCATCCAGGTAAACAAACACAAAGAGACCGATCATATCTCTCAGGACGTCGTTCACCATACTCTGGAATACCGCTGGAGCATTGGTCAGTCCAAGCGGCATCACCTGATACTCGAAGTGACCCATCGGTGTATTGAAACCCGTCAACCACTCGTCCCCCTCTCTGATCCGGACCGGGTGATACGCATTGCGTAGGTCTAGCAGTGAACACCGTAGCACCCTGTAAGGAGTCGAAGGCAGCACTCATCAAGGGCAGGGGATACTTGTTCTTGACCGTGATGTCATTCAACCCCCGATAATCAATACACGGTCGAAGAGAGCCATCCTTCTTACCCACAAAGAAGAATCCAGCCCCAGGGGTGATGACGAGGGGACGAACGAGACCAGCAGCTAGGGACTCCTTAATGTAGGTCTCCAACGCCTCACGTTCAGGTCGGGAGATACTGTATAACCTTCCCTTGGGGGTAGACAGCTCCAGGAACCAGGTTGATGGCACAATCATAAGGTCGGTGGGGAGGGAGTGACAGAGCCTTCTGCTTACTGAAAACTTCCCCCAAATCGTGATATGTCTCGGGAACCAGGGACAAATCTAGGGGGTTTAGCCTCAATCACCTGACTGGGAACCGAATGGGGGCAGGCAGTCTTGAGACAGTTAGCATGACAATCAAGGCTCCAACTCGTTACCTTGCCCGTCACCCAATCGAACGTGGGATTGTGTTCCTTCAGCCAGGGTATCCAAGGACCAGAGGAACATGGGAAGGCGGCAGAATGAAGAATGAAATCATCTCAGAATGATTCCCCGACAACCGCATCTTAACCGGTTCAGTCCTCATCGTGATACGTGCCAGACTACTGCCGTTCAGAGTGGTCGCTTCAATGGCTTCCGGCAATTGCTCCTTGGAAAGCCCCAGCTGTTCCACCAACTTCGGCATCAAGAAAGCTTCCACTCGGCACCTGAATCGATAAAAGCGTTAAGCGCTAAGCTCTGATTCCTGTTCACAAGGGTAGCCGGGAAAACGGGGTCTGACAGAGGTACTGAGAGGTTGAAACTGGCTCGCTAAAAGTCCTCCCAACTTTAGCGAGCCGGGCAGTTGGCGACCGCCGGGAACAAGTGGAGATGTAATGTCCCGAGCTACCACAGTAGAGGCAGCAGTTGGTCTTACGTCTATGTTGACGCTCCTCCTTGGTTAACCCGTGCCGCCCCCACTTGCATGGGTTCAGAATCGGAGAGAGGGACCTCTCCACTAATCCATTGTGGTGGAGAATGATCGACGTGTTCTGGTCCACCACCCGACCCGACTGGGAACTGAGAAGCTGATCGATTGGGACGGACCCCATTGCTTCTCCCTCCTTCGCTCTCGGACTCGATTATCCACCCGAATAGACAAAGCTACCAAGCTGTCCAGGTCACTAGGCTCCGGATAGGAGATCAACTCATCCTTGAGCTGCTCGACAGACCCTGGTAAAGGCACGCTTGCAGAGACTCCTCGTTCCACCCACTCTCCACAGCCAACGTCTTGAACTCGATCACGAAGTCGGCCACGCTGCGAGTTCCTTGGCGGCGGAAAACAGGCGCCTAGCTGCGTCCCTCCCTCGG
Organism: Coregonus clupeaformis; assembly: GCF_020615455.1. Classification (NCBI taxonomy): domain Eukaryota; kingdom Metazoa; phylum Chordata; class Actinopteri; order Salmoniformes; family Salmonidae; genus Coregonus; species Coregonus clupeaformis. The sequence continues at coordinate 279,296 of NW_025534049.1, forward strand.
ACGGAATGGTCAGAAGAGCTTCCTCATCTCGGCCGTGAACCCCTGGTATGAAGCCATGCAGGGATCCTGTCGTTCCCCAAACGGCTGAAGCCCACTCAGCGCTCGACCACGCAGCAACTCAATCACAAAGGCTATCCTAGCCTTGTCTGTGGCATAAGAGTAGGGCTGTAGATCGAACACTAGACCACACTGCATAAGGAAGGAACGGCATCTTCCCAGCTCCCCCTCATACTTATCCGCGTCGGAACCTTGGGCTCACGGATGGACACAGCTTCAGAAGCGGCAGGCGAGATGGGTGAAACCGGTAGTGGATCCTCCACCGGACACTTGCGTTGGTTCTGGACCTCCGTCAGACCGGTAGAAAGGTTCGAACTGACAACGCGATCTCCTGTAGTACCATGCTATGATGGCCCAACATCTTCTCCTGCTGGGTAATAGCATGGCGAACAGAGTCCAGGTCCGCTGGGTTCATTACTGGCCGGATCGTTCTGTCACGGTTAACTAAGCCAGAACCCAGAAGCAGACCAGGACAAGGTACGTTGAGACAAAGGTGAGTGTTTATTAATAGATTCCGAGTGAGGCTGAATAATCCAGGGAACAGAGCGGGTGGCGTGGATGGGTTGTTGAGGGTGCAGTGGTTGGTCCGGTACTGGCTCGGCAGCCGCCGACCATCAGGCAGAGGTTGGGTGAAGGTTCGGGTGAGAGACTGCAGACAGAACAAAACGGAGGTCAGTACACAGCAAGTCAAAAGGTGCAAAACAACAAAACTAACACTACTGGCTCAGAGACTGATACGCTGACAAACATACTGTTCATGGCTAACGATCCGGCAGGAACTGGATGTTGGGCCAGAGCCTAAGAAGGGTGATGATCAGGACCAGGTGTGCAGATTGCTGATGGGATGCAGGTGCGGAAAACAAGAGCGCTCCCCGGAGCGTTCCCGAACCCTCGGGAAACTGGAGATTACGAACAGGAACACTAGTCACCAGACAGGACCCGACTCAGACAGCCGGGATCGTCACACCGCTGTGCCACTTTCAAGTGAGCACAGCACAACACCAGTGACTCCAAAGATGTACTGTATGCTGCTGTATAAATGATGTAATATGCCAGGGAGATATGCATACTGTAGCTACGAAAGTAATACTAAGTGTATGTTGTGTAGTAAGCAGTTAGTAGCTCATGTCTCACCCTAATAATTTGGTCCCTCTCCCCCTCAGAACTTAGCCTACTTTTCTGACTTGGTGGTGCACATGTAGCCTAAAGCCAGTTTTAGAGAAATGTCATCGTCGAATATTGTAAGAGCTTTCATTGTCTGCTTATATGCCCCCGTTATTTATCCTACGGTTCTGACTTTGTGTCCAGGGAGAATAGTGTGAGAACGGCCCATGTTCTGAATTCTGTCGCTGTACATTTAAAATGTGCTGAACAAATAGTTATATTGACTACGTCCGTCTTAGCTCGCTCATTAATGTCTTAATCGAAATTACAGCTTTCCTCTTATCCACTCATCGTTCCCTTATGCCATAGTTTGTACATCTGTATTGTTATATTGCTTATATAGATCTATCTCATTAGTATCTTATTCATCATTTTAGGTAATGTTAGAATGATACATTTCTTTGTTTGTTTACTTTGTGTATTATAATTAGCTGAAGTGCTTTTCTCCACGAGGAGGGGATACTATATAATGTTGTTGGGTCTGCAACCATGAGGAGGGGATACTATATAATGTTGTTGGGTCTGTAACCATGAGGAGGGGATACTATATAATGTTGTTGGGTCTGTAACCATGAGGAGGGGATACTATATAATGTTGTTGGGTCTGTAACCATGAGGAGGGGATACTATATAATGTTGTTGGGTCTGTAACCATGAGGAGGGGATACTTTATAATGTTGTTGGGTCTGTAACCATGAGGAGGGGATACTATATAATGTTGTTGGGTCTGTAACCATGAGGAGGGGATACTATATAATGTTGTTGGGTCTGTAACCATGAGGAGGGGATACTATATAATGCTGTTGGGTCTGTAACCATGAGGAGGGGATACTATATAATGTTGTTGGGTCTGTAACCATGAGGAGGGGATACTATATGGGTCTGTAACCATGTTTGCCAGTGAAAGTTCAGTAATAGACCCATGTAATTCCAGTTGAGTTTTGTTTTTTAAATGCGCTGTGTCTGTGCGTCAGTATATTGTCTATAAAAGTGGATCCTCGTGATTGTATTTTCCTTTTCTAAAATGTTGTGTATTGGCTTTGCTGGCATGCATCAAACATTTTTGGTTGAGTTTGCCCCACCAAGATTTACATGCTAAAATTGCCACTATAGGCAGGGAACCTTGAACAGAACAAGGCTTTGTCAATAACTACATTTGAACAAAAATGCAGATAGAACCTTGTAGTCCCAAGCTGTCAGTGGTGTCATTGGTAATGCCCCAGCGTTTTGTGATCTGTGTGCAGGGAAACTGTCTTTGATTGTTAAGGGACTTGTTATTTCTCTGTGAATCAACCACCCACTCTCTCCCCCACCTGCCCAGCTGCCTGCCTCCCTTCACTGGACTGTTGGATGCTGGATGTTCACCGTTGCAGGAAATCCAAGGAAGGAGTATAACTGCCAAACTCCCACGCTGTTTAACTTAAAGCTGCCTGGACCGGACTACTAATACTACTGGGTGGTGGGGCTGACTGGACTACTACTACTACTACTACTACTACTACTACTACTACTACTACTACTACTACTACTACTACTACTACTACTACTACTACTACTACTACTACTACTACTACTACTGGGTGGTGGGGCTGACTGGACTACTACTACTACTACTGGGTGGTGGGGCTGACTGGACTACTACTACTACTACTACTAATACTACTACTACTACTACTACTACTACTACTACTATTACTACTACTACTACTACTACTACTACTACACTACTACTACTACTACTACTACTACTACTACTACTACTACTACTACTACTGGGTGGTGGGACTGACTGGAACTACTACTACTACTACTACTACTACTACTACTACTACTACTACTACTACTACTACTACTACTACTACTACTGGGTGGTGGGACTGACTGGACTACTACTACTACTACTACTACTGGGTGGTGGGGCTGACTGGAATACTACTACTACTACTACTACTGGGTGGTGGGGCTGACTGGACTACTACCACTA